>NC_080075.1:60159110-60314110 GCF_949987535.1 Balaenoptera acutorostrata
TCCTATAGAGTAGTATCCCCAATTTGCAGTTTTTCTTCAGGAGAATTCTGATCTTCTTTGGTGATTTTTTTCTTATAAATTTTTTAAAAATCAGCTTGTCAATTCAGCAAAACATGCTGTGAGGTCTTATGAAATTTTATTTGAATTTATGGATTCATTTGGAAAAAAACCAACATCTTAACGATAGTATTCCTATCCAAGAATAAGTTAATTACTTTATTCAAGTTTTCATGATGTCTTTGTATCAGTCCTCTTGGTCAGCATTTCAAATCTTTCAGGTTCTATCTCTTACTCTAGCCATTGCTGTGGTGACCAGTTTTGCACAGGTTTGGCTGAGCTTAATACAGGTGCATTAACACCTTCCTTGGGTTTGTGAGACATATTTCTCATTTTTTGCCCATTGAGCACACTAGCATGCATACATGTGTACCCAGGAAGCATGGGGAAAGTAACACCAGCTGGAATTACCATGGACCAATGAGAAGCAAGCACTAAAGGATAAATGCATCCTTCCTCCATTCCCTTCCCCACCTTAACAACATGGTGTTTCTACCAGGTTAGGGCTGGACATGAAAACCAGCAGCATTGCTGCTGGAGGGGGCTGACTTGATGTGGAATTGAGGTTAAAAAACACACTTAGTGACAGTGTCAGCAAAAGTAGCCAACTGTGGAAAAATGAATGGAGAAGACTGCCCTTTTGCTAGCCTTAGATTGTAGTCCTTTGTGATAAGCCTGGATCTGGCAGACTAGCCAGAAATCTAACAAATCTTAAAAATGGGAGAGATATAGAGAGGCTAGACAAGTTTTTCACATATCCCTCACTTCCTTGGACGCTGCACACATAGTGGAGATCTGAGATGGTCCATGTTTGTCACACTTCCCTGAATGATGGGAAGCTTCTGTGCACATGTAGGGGAGATCCGAGTAAGCCAGCGGAAAGTAAAAGCTGAGTCAAGCTTGAAAACTGCCTGAACTTTGAACCTATTTGTCACCCCACACATAATTTCACCAGCCAAGCATGGAAGCCTTACTAGATCAAAGTTTTTGAGCACAACC
The DNA here is from genome assembly GCF_949987535.1 of Balaenoptera acutorostrata. NCBI lineage: Eukaryota > Metazoa > Chordata > Mammalia > Artiodactyla > Balaenopteridae > Balaenoptera > Balaenoptera acutorostrata. Next base: position 60,160,167 of record NC_080075.1, read on the forward strand.
TCATACCAATCATTGACTGACCACTACCCTTAGGAAGTTAAGCTAAAAAAATAAAAACAAGAATAAAAAAAAATGATAACAGTTATCAGCAGCCACATGTCAAGAGGGTGACAGAATCTGTAGATTATGTCCAGGCATGTTAAATAAATTTGTAAAAAGCAACAGCAACAAAAGCCCTCAGGGGAAAAATAAAAATCCAGAGCAGTTAAAATATATTGTCTAAAATGTTTCATTTTAATAACAACAAGAACAATGACAAAATATAAAACATGTAAAGAATCAGGAGAGTGTAACATAATCATGAAAATAAGAAGACAATAGATACTGACTTTAAGTGGGCTCCGATGTTGGATTTACAATAGAAAAATTTCAAAGCAGCTCATGAATATGTTCAAAGAATTAAAGAAAACCTTGTTTATAGACTTTAAAGAACACATAATAAGGACTCAACAGAGAGTGAATAATAATAAATAGAAACTAAAAAAGAAATTCTAGTGTTATAAAGTATAGTCATCATATGAAAAAGATCACTATTTGAGCTCAATAGCAGATATGAAATGGTAGGAGAATAAATCAGTGAACTTGAGGATTTATCAATAGGAATTTTATACTGTGAAGAACATGGATAAAACAAATTGAAGGTAAGAACCTCAGAGATCTATGGAACATCAAAAGTACCAACATATGTAAGAAGAGGAAAACATGTAAAGAGAGGAAAAACAGGAGTCGGAAGCCTTTGGTGTCAGCTTAGCATGTTTGGCACGTGCCAGCCATTCTTTCTTTTTTATTGCTTAGTACTATTCCCTTGTAAGGATGGATCACAATTTGTTTAACCAATGACCTGTTGATGAACATTTGGGTTATTTCAAGTTGTTGATGTTTGTATATCCAGCTGCTGTAAACATTTAGGGATATTTGGGGGCAGGGGGAACAGATAGGTTTTTATTTCTCTTTGCTAAATATTTAGGAATGGAATGGCTAGATCATGTTTAGGTGCATGTTTATAATTTTAAGAAACTGCCAAACCATTTTTCGAAGTTGTTTTTATCATTGTACATTCCCACAGAATGTATACGAGTTGAAGTAGCTCCGTATTTTCATCTATACTTGGCATGGTCAGTCTTTTTAATTTTAGTCCTAGTGCTTGTGTAGTCGTATCTCGTTGTGGTTTTAATTTGTATTTCCTTAATCACAAATTATGTGAGAATCATTCTATGTGCTAATTTCCCATTCATGTTTCTTCTTTAGCGAAGTGTCTTTTCGAATATTTTTGCTGTGTTTTTTTTTTTTTTAATTTGGTTGTTATTGAGTTAAAGAATTCTTTATATATTTTGGGTACAAGCTTTTCATCAAATATATGTCTTCCGACTATATTCTTCCAGCATGTGTATCTTATCATTTTGTAACAGTGTCTTTTGAAGTTTAAAGATCCATAAATTTGATGAAGTCCAATTTGTTGATCTTGTCCCCTTCTAGTTTGCAGTTTCTGTGTTTTATTTAAGAAATTTCTGCCTAACCCAAGATCACTGAGATCTTCTACTGAAGTTTTCTCCTAGAAGTTTTACAGTTTTAGTTCTTACATGGAGATCTATGATGCATTTTGAATTGCTTTCCCAGGCTGTGTTCTCCTTCTTCTTATGTGGTAGTTGTTTCTCTTGTCTTTAGTAGTTTCTTCATAAACATGGACTGATCAGTACTCAGGTGAAGACCTGAAAAGAACTTTCTGAAGACCACGAGAGCTTTTCCACGCAGCTTACTTCTATTTGATACTTTATTCTATTGATGCTAGCTAGCTGCCTTGGCCTCCCCAAATTCTCTACTCTGTTCCCTCAACTCAGGGAAACTGCCCAGTTTAGTGTGGCTTCTCCCTCCCTATCCTGTAGCCCACGAACTTTCTCTAGGCAGTAAGTTGCAACAGTCTTAGGGTACACCTCATTTTTTCCCTTTTTCCTCAGGGATCATGATTTTGTGCTGTTTTTTTGTCCAATGCCTGAGAATTATTGTTTCCAACATTTTTTCCCAGTGTTTTCAGTTGTTTAAAATGGAATGATAAATCCAGTGACTGAAAGCATGAAGTTCCCAAGTAAGGTTCTTGTACTTAAAATCTCCAAAATCTTAGTAATTAGGGTCCAACAAATATAAATGAGACAACAAATATAAGAAAATACAATGTTAGTGGACTTATTTATTATGACTAGAGTTGGATTTCATAATAGAAGTAGATAAGAAATGTTTTTTAAAAGTTTCATAGAATCTCATGAACTTTATGACTAATGATGGCTTGTTCAGTAGATAAGAACCTGCATAATTTTCAGTGAAGAGCTTGAACCAAGACACAAAGGGAAGGATGCATGGAAGGTCTGAGTGCCAGTAGAATGAGATAGAAGAAAAGTTAAGCTACAATGGGGTCAGGTGATGTCAGATCTTGCATTCTGGTATGGCATTGACAGAGGAAGGACACTTGTTTTTATCTAGTATCTTAACTAAATTCATCTGGCAGTGATGTGGAGATGAAGACAGAGTCAAAATAAAAGAGAGAAACCAGGAGATGGCTACTACAATTCAGGTATATTTGTTAGTGTGTGGGTATGTAACAAAACCTAAGAGAAAGGGAGCAAATTTGAGACATGTTAAAAGGTTGGAACAAGAGGATTTGGTAACAGGTTAGATGAAGAAGAGTGATTTAACTAATGTGCACAGGAAGCATTTTGAGGAGAAGGCATTATATTTTGAATACTCTTTAGCTTTATTTTGAGAATTCACCAAAATAACCATGTCAGAGCAAACTGGAAAAAAAAAGAACCATGTTCAGACCCAGTCACAATATTATCATAACATATGCAATTTACGATCATAACATATTACATATAAACTTACATAAAACATATAACGTGTAATTAATGATTCAGTTTTCTAATTCACTGATTTTTTGTTTATTTTATACAACTGAGAAAGGTTTCCAGTTTCTACAACACAAAATCATAAAAAGAGATTTATCCAAACTGCCCTAAAACATAAAGAAAACATAAAGAGCCCTAAACCAAGGCTAGATGGTTCCTGCAAATCTCAATTGTGTTCCGGATTAATATGGAGTCACAAGAGCCACTGGCAACTGAAATGGGTGTTTGATATTTGAGGTTCAGTACCATGGGGAGGCATACTGGGATGGTGTTCTCCTCAATGAACATTAAAGTTAATGGAAATAAAACCTGCATTTGGTTTGCACACCACATGCGAGGAAAAAGGGCAAAGAGGAAGGAAACGGGTTGAATGGCTTTAGCAGTTAAGTCTGTTTAAGTGCCAGAGACATTGCTCTTCTTGGAAAAGTCAGGCTTGGTGTCTGATTGCTGAGCTGCAAAGCTAAGGCAGGGGCCTGATGTCCCTTTCATGTATAATGATACCTTTGTCCATTTCCACTTCGGATTTGAATTTTCTTTTTCTTGACATCTTATTAATTTATTCTTCTGGGGAGTCTTTCAAAGAAGAAAACTCATCCTGAGGAAGAAAATCAAGCCAAGTCTAATTGACTAAACTTTCCTAGTGCTCAATGCTAAAAAGCAAACCTTTCAAGTTTTTGCCAATTGGCAGGAGTTTTAATGACAGGCTTCTAGGTTCAAAGCTAACCTTTTAACTTCTTTTAACAGTAACATCAGTGGTGAATATTGACATGTAAAATACTCGCCATGCAGAAACAGAAATCTGAGATTAGTTGAATATTACCAAGTATCCTAAGTGGAGGATAATTCAGCCTGCTCCCCATTAATCCGGGAACAAAGCATCAGACCCAACGAGAGAAGAGAGTACATGTGATTGGTGAGGAAGTGCTGAGGAACAAGCACTTACAAATCTCACAGTTGGTATGGGAATAATGGCACAGAATGGTTTGCCGTGATTTATTGAAACACCAATAGTTAATAAAAAAGGAGCTACTGCGGAGATGAAACAAACCTACAATAAGTGTGTTTGCTTCTAAAAGGCACTGTTCCCTCCTCTTGTTTTCAAGAGGGATGACTTCAAAAAAAAAAAAAAGTTAAGGGTTTGGGAATAGAAGGCACAGGCTCTATTATCCAGCCCCTACTTTGTCAGTCAAAATGTTGTGTCTTTAGTCAAATCAGTTATCCCTTCTCTGTCTCAGGTCTTTGTTCTGTCTGTCAAGTGAGGCAGCAGATACATTCGACCTCTAAAAACAAAAACTTTGCTTTTCTTGTTGGGGTTAAGGCTTCTATAATAGAAGTGAAGTAAAAACATGTATTCCTGCATGACAGAGTTTATCGAGTTTTAGTGTGTGTCAGAAGATGTAACGCTATGGGCCTTCATCCCCAGAGATATTGATTAGGTAGGTTTAGAACAAAGTTTATGAATCCATATTTTAATCAAGTACCCAAGATGAGCAGTTGATAGCTAAATGACATTTTAGCAACAGTTTTTCAGACCAAATTCCTCTTTCTCTCATATTTAGTCTAGCTACATAAATCTTTTCCTGTCATCTTGAGATTGCAATTAAATTCTCAAAGCTGAAACAGCAGGTACCACATTCATAAGAGAGATGAAGAATCTTGACAGATCTCTGTCACACTTTCTGGAGATGGAAAGATCCTAGAAGCATCAGTTCCTTCTCTCCCACTGACTATGTAAGCAAAAGATTAGGAACTTGAGAATCTATGGATAGTCAGACTCTGGGGATAGGAAGGGAGAATGAAGAGAGAGTTCTTCCAACCTACTTAAAGCTATATTAGTTTTCTACTACTGCCATAACAAATTATCACAAACTTGTGGCCTAAAACAACACAGATTTATTGTCTTATAGTTCTATGGTTCAGAAGTCCAAAATGGGCCTCACTGGCTAAGATTAAGGTGGGCTATGTTCCTTTCTGGAGGCTCTAGGAGAGAATCCATCCCCTTGCCTTTTCCAGTTGCTAGAGGCTGCCCTCATTCCACTGTTCATGGTCCCCTTCCTCATTCTCAAAGCCAGTTAACGTGGGTTGAGACCGTCTCACATCACAGCACTCTGACTCTTGTGCCTCTCTCTTCTACTTTCATGGACCCTTGTGATTATATTATGTTTATCCAGGTAATCCAGGGTAATCTCCTTGTTTTAAGGTCAGCTGATTAGTAACATTAATTCCCCTTTGCCATTTAATGTAACATATTAACAGGTTCTTGGGATTAGGATGTGGACATTTTTGGAGGAGGCAAGATTCTGACTACTACACAAACCAAAAGAAGAGGGTTCTACAAGAATCATTTTTCAAGATTGGGGAGTCAGTGAAAGGAGAGACTGGCACCTCCACCCTGGTTACAGATATACTCAATTAGTCAAGTCTGCCCTTCATCTGTCTGAGCAATTGAAAATAGAATAAGTGGGATGACACAATATTTCAATATTTCAGTGTTTTATTTCAATATTCAGATTATATATTTTAGTAGAGAGGAATTATTTATATTGCTCTTCTATAAAACTATAATTTCACTATGTCATGGAACTTAATCAATCATAAATGGTGAAATTAACAAAGATCATACTCCTGCATAATACCTGGGTGGCTTTTGCCTCTGTGTAACATTGAAGGGATATGCTGTCTATCTTTTTGTCTTATTTTAAAGTTTTGGATAATTTTCTTGGCAAAGTTTTTAAGGATAGGAAAGGAAGAGTCAGATCTTGTTTGAAAGGAATGAAAGGGAGAAGAAACAGTTTTTACCTCACTGAGTTCAGGTGTGATTAGCAAAAATACAGCAAAGATTTAAGATTCCGAAGTGATGAACAAAATAAATCATAGTTTAGGGCTGCATTTCCTAAAATGTGACAAATGTGCTCTTCTCCAAAATAAATGTCTGTGATGTATGGGATGGTGTTTCTGCACTGCTCACTCCTAAGGATGGCTTTGTGCCAGGTCATACCAGACTCAGTCAAGTCAGTAATCTAAACTGAAATTTTTCATAATCACTACTATCCATTTCCCGATGAGATGTTATTCCTTCCAGGAGTAGTTCATATAAATAAAGTGCAAAGCCCCAATATTTGGTCATTAGCTCACTTAAAAATGTCTTGCCTGGTGGATATATTTTGACATTTTGAATTCTGTTTTTACCAACCAGACAGAGTTTAGATAAATGGCTTGCTTTTCCTTATTTGACTGCAGATAACATTTCTTTTACTTTGACTAGGTCTTTTCAGAAACAGTAGATGGCCCAATTTCTGACTTAGGGCTTATATTACAATGGACCTGGAAATGTGAAAAACATTTGAATAGAAAAAAACTTACATTTTATGCCACTAAACTATGTCTAGCATCTTTAATGTTACCTGTTTGTGAAAAATAACTTAAAAATACATTTAACCATAGTAGTATACTATTCTAGTGTAGTTTCATATAAATTGTCAACATTGTTACAAACTTATTTTAAATTATTTTCTCTCAGGTGAAATTAGGCTACAAAGATCTTATTGTTTCCTTTATCCTTCAGCTTGAAGACTGACTTGTTGGGGCCCGTGGATCAAATAATAAATTGGTTTAACTTGGTTAGAAATCAAATGACTGCTCAGTCCCACTTATGGATATCTTCTGATGAAACAAATTGTATGAAATAATGACATTGAAATTCATGTCTCTTTGAGTAGAACTGAAGAAAACAAAACAGTGATATAGTCTCCTTTGACCTACTGTTTAATCATCATTTGATGAGGAGCAGTGCCTCATTTGATTTAATACCATGGGAAGTTTAGTTTATCATTATGACTATTGTAAATAGTCTTATTAAATATTACTTAGCAAACAGCTGTTGGTTAATTGTAAGCAATGGTTAGAATTTAAATAAAAGTGAAATTATCTATACCCTTAACAAGAAAATCTACTGTGTCTGAAATCTGGTGTTCATATCACTTTATACCTGGCAGAAGCAAAGTGAAGGATGGGCAGAATGAAATTATGGATGACCTCTTTGCTGGTAGTCTCACTGATAGAAATTTGATGTTATAAAATAATCTCAACAATTCTTTCTAACTAAAGCCTTGATGCTGAGACTTAGACACCAGGAGAAAGGTGGGCTTGGACTTTGAAAAGTAGAGACTGGTGAATGGTGTCTCACCCCTTTACTCCCAGTAGATCTGTGTTTTTATCTCCTGTTGACTCCCATTCTCCTTTAGTTTCTCCCACTATTATAATCCTTTTGCTCTTCACTTTCCAGCCAAGACACTCAGGATTTATCATCTTAATTGTCCAATTTCCTGTATCCTTAACTTCCTTCTCCCCTTTCAATATTAGTGCCCAGAGAACCCAACTTTGTTTAAATCAAACTATCCATGTTCTGGAATCAAGTGGAGGGTGTGTGAAAACAGAGTGCTGGGCCCCACTCCCAAAGTTTCTGATTGAGTAGTTCTGGGGTAGGGCCTGAATGTTTCCATTTCTATCAAGTTCCAGTGCTTATTGATGCTGCTCCAGGGACTGCACTTTGAGAGCCACTGCTATAATATGAATCCTGAGTCATTCTGCATATACTGAGGAGGACCCTGTAACTATTTTAGTTAATCAAGACTATTAGTGAAGTGATATCAGCATCTTAGCAACATAAGGCATCCCTTATTTTTTTTTAATTAATTAATTTATTTATTTATTTATTTATTTATTTTTGGCTGTGTTGGGTCTCCGCCTCTGCGCGAGGGCTTTCTCCAATCGCGGCAAGTGGGGGCCACTCTTCATCGCGGTGCGCGGGCCTTCTCACCATCGCGGCCTCTCTTGCTGCAGAGCACAGGCTCCAGACACGCAGGCTCAGTAGTTGTGGCTCACGGGCCCAGTTGCTCCGCGGCACGTGGGATCCTCCCAGACCAGGGCTCGAACCCGTGTCCCCTGCATTGGCAGGCAGACTCTCAACCACTGCGCCACCAGGGAAGCCCCATCCCTTATTTTTTTTTAACTTTTTATTTTACATTGGAGTATAACTGATTAAAATGGATAACCAACAAGGCATCCCTTATTTATGTACCCACCCTCAATAACAGAAAAATGGCATCCATCTTGTGCAGTGTTGGGGGGTGTAAATTGGTACAGCCAATTAACTATGGGAAACAGTATGGAAGTTCCTCAAAAAATTAAAAATAGAATTACTGTATGATCCAGAAATCCCACTTCTGGGTATATTTCCAAAGGAAATGAAGACATGATCTCCAAGAGATACCTGCACTCATTTACAGAGGTTCAAAGCAGCACTATTCATAATAGCCAAGATATGGAAACAACCTTAAGTGTCCATCAACAGATGAATGGGTAAAGAAGATGTGGTGTGTATGTGTGCGTGTGTGTGTGTATATATATATATACACACACACACGCACACAGACACACACACACACACACAATGGAATACTACTCAGCCATGAGAAACAAGGAAATCTGACCATTTGCGACAACATGGATGGACCTTGAGGGCATTATGCTAATTGAAATAAGTGATACAGAGAGAGACAAATACTGTATAATCTCACTTATATATGGAATCTAAAAAAGCTGAACTAATTGAAAGAGAGTGTAAGTCGAATGGGAGCTGAGGTGGAGGAAACAGGGAGATGTTGGTCAAAGGGTACAAACTTCCAGTTATAAGATAAATAAGTTCTGGGGATCTAATGTATAGCCTGGTGATTATATTTAATCATACTACATTGTATACTTGAAAGTTGCTAAGAGAGTAGATGTTAAATATTCTCACCACAAAAAAGTAAGTGGTAATTATGTGACATGATGGAGGTGTTAACTAAAGGTATGGTGGTAATCATTTAGTAATACGTACATAGCTGAGTAATAAAAAAGAAACGAAACTGAGCTATTTGTAGTGAGGTGGATGGACCTAGAGTCTGTCACACAGAGTGATGTAAGTCAGAAAGAGAAAAACAAATACTGTATGCTAACACATAAATGTGGAATCAAAAAAAAAAAAAAGGATATGAAGAACCTAGGGGCAGGACAGGAATAAAGACGCAGATGTAGAGAATGGACTTGAGGACACGGGGAGGGGGAAGGGTAAGCTGGGACAAAGTGAGAGAGTGGCATGGACATATATACACTACCAAATGTAAAATAGATAGCTAGTGGGAAGCAGCTGCATGGCACAGGGAGGTCAGCTTGGTGCTTTGGGACCACCTAGAGGGGTGGGATAGGGAGGGTGGGAGGGAGATGCGAGAGGGAGGGGGTATGGGGATATATGTATATGTATAGCTGATTCACTTTGTTATAAAGCAGAAACTAACACCATTGTAAAGCAATTATACTCCAACAAAGATGTTAAAAAAATACATACATGTATCAAATAAAAACACTGTACACCTTAAGCTTAATATCATATGTCTCAACAAAGCTGGAAAAACCAAAGGACACTCAGAGTAAAAAAATTACAAAAAACCCTAAGCAAATTTAAAATACAAATATCCATGTCCTACATATATGCTTATATTACTGAGTCCTTAGATACAAACAAATAAAACTGTGCTTATGGATGCCTTATACATACCTAGTTTACAACTTCATGTTGTCTGAAATCTGCCTCATGATCAATATTAATTCCCAGGAAGCTCTCTAATGATCTTCCCAATAGTCTTTACAAAACTTTGCTATTTAAAACGTTGGCTTAGGTTTAGACAATCTAGCCTTCTAGAATAAATAAAAGGTCATCAAGTAGGAATTTGCCTAACTTTATGACTCTTACCTACTAAAAAATTAGGAATTTGCCTAACTTTATGACGCTCACCTACTAAAAAATTAATTACACCCTTTCTGCTTCTTGCTTTCCTCTCAGCCCATCTTTCTTCCATTTTTGTGGAAGAGGTGTTTTTGTTTGTGGCTCATTCCATCACTGTGTTCTCAGTTCTGAAGCTTTTTATTAATCATGATGCATTCTTAACGTCTTGCTCTCCGTAGGATTTTTTTCTCCTCAGCATAAAGGTATGATCCAGGTCTCTCCTATATTTACAAAACAGTAACCAAACCCAAAACCCAACCCCTCTTTTAAAAATGCTGCTAGGAAAATTGGGTATCCGTATGCAAAAGAATGAATTTGGACCCTTACCTCCAACCATATGTAAAAATTCACTTGAAATGGGTCAAAGACCTGAATATAAGAGCTAAAATGATAAAACTATGAGAAGAAAACATAAGCTTAAATCTTAGTGACATTGTATTAGGCTGTGATTTCTTACATATGACACCAAAGCACAAGCAACAAAAGAAGGAATAGATTAGTGAGACTTCATTTAAATTAAAAGCTTTTGTGCTGCAAATGACACCATTAAGAAAGTGAAATTTGTGTGTGTGTGTGTGTATGTGCTACTGCTCATATTTTCCCACCTTTGCATTCAAATACATGTTGGTAATTTGTAACTGGCATGGCTTGTGGTATCTTAGTTCCCTGACCACGGATCGAACCCCGGGCCCACAGCAATGAAAGTGCCGAATCCTAACCACTGGACTGCCAGGGAATCCCCCAATTTCATTCTTATTGCATGCTCTGACTTGCGTTCTTCCTGCTGTCTTTTTTATACTGATGCTCTCCTCCAAGCCATTCTCAACATTGCTTTCAGGATCATGTCTCTTCATCGTGAATATGATCTTGACATCCTTTTGTTAAAAACTCCCTCAATATCTCCACACCATCTTCAAGATAAAGTTCAAACTCTCTCAGGTCATATCAGATCCCTTCCTCTCCTTGAAGTTGTTTCAGTTACTTTGAAGTACTACTTGGATGGCATCAGGCTGTCCCTTGCTTTTGGGCCTATGGACCTGTTCATTCCTTTGTGAAAATTCCTTTTCCTTTTTATTTGTATAGTGTACTCTTACTTATTCTAAGGCTTACTAAGCCAGGACATTGCTTCTGAAAAGATTTACCTTAACATTCTCTTCTCCTGAGCTACACTGCTTCTTGCCTCCAAGTTTGTGGATGAACTAACTGTTCTTTCTCTCTCCTTTAACCTTTATGTGCTTGGATTTGGTTATATATTCACGTTCTTATTCCTCTGTGCAGTGAGCTTCTTGATGGGCAGACCTTGATCTTGTATACCTCTCTGTTCTCAGCTTCTAGCACATTTTTCTGGAATATTATAAGTGATCAGAAATGATTTTGGAATGTATTGAAATGAAAGAATGAAAAGTATGGTTATTAGTGAGGTCAGTGTATTTTGATGATGGTGGTGATCATGATGATGATTACATGATGACAACAGTGGGTCCAGTGATACAGCCATGCTCATTGAGGAAATACTTCATGTTCCATTTGCTTGTTGAATTCTCATTGACTTCTCTCAACAATTCTGTAAGGAAAACTTTTTTAATCCTGCATTTATAGATGATAAATCTGAGCTTCAGAGAGAAATCACATAGCTTTCTCTCAAATAATAAATAGTAGATATATTCTCAAATAGTACATAGTAGATTTAGGTTTCCAGCAAAATCTATCCAACGTTAGAGCCCAATTTTTCCTAACATGACCTGGAATTTGAATCAGAAGAACTAGATGAGTTTTACTTCTGATTACACTTCCTATTAGGTTAGAGAACTTGAGCTAGTAAATACTTCTTTGAGTCTTAAATTTCTCATCAGTGAGATGGGGATAATAGTACCTGCCTTGTATACATCATAGGGCTTTTACAAAGATTGAGCAGAAGATGTGAAGATCTTTTATTCATAAACCTGTAAAGCCCTTTTGTGAATAATTCTTATTTTTAAACTATACCAGCACATGTTGTCATCATAAGTAATATATAAAAACATAATAATACCACATTTTTGATAAGCTACACTTTTGATAAATTCAAAGTTCCAAGGACCTACCACAAAGCCAACAAAGCAAATGATATAAAATGTATATGGGCTATAAACTGTAAGAAGAAAAGAAAAGCGTGTTTCCAGAATTGATTTTTAGGTGCTGCTAATTTGAAATGTGATTACTGATTTTCTAGGTCCTATAGTTCAGTCCGATATTCCTGAATATTCAACTCTTGTGGATATTTCTGTGCTGCTTTATGTACTATTTATTGTTAGGTGAGGACTGACATGCAATATGTATAGCTACATCTAAGGGTGAGTTTGAGGTGGAGAGAGATGAAATCCAGGCAGTGTGGCTCTGTCCCAGAAGTCAAACAGTAATGTCAAGGGCTAAAAATGTTTGCCTGAGCCTTTGGCCAATGTAAGTATACATTCTCTTTAGTTCTTAATATTTGGTGTAATTGACTCTTTTAGCAAACAACGTTTTTAGAATCCCCTCACCAAAGGAGGAGATTCCTTAACCATTCTAAATGACGTCAGAATGACATTTCTGAAACATTAAGAAAATAAGAATGTCTAACAACAACCCAAGAATTTCTTAAGAAAATCTGGAAACTGATGGTTACATGTAGCCTGCATCCTGTTTAACAATAAAACATCTACAAGGAGCAAAGAGAAGACTCCTTTGTTTTTTGTTTCTCTTTGTAGCTGAAGAGACCTTAGAAATCATTCTAACCCTAAAGTAGAGAGCCTTTGCAAATCAGCAGAAAGAAAATAAAAAGGACTATCAGAAGGGAATGTTCTATACTGATCTATTCTGTCTCCGGATTTATCTCCATGGAAAACACTCTGTCTCCTTTTGACACAGGCATTCTGCTCTCCTTGGCTGCTTCTCACAGTTCTGCCCTTGTGGGTGTTTGGAAACAGACAAATCAAAATAAGCTTAAGCATTCAAATGGCTACTTAGCATTATGTCTGCCATAAGTTAAAGGCCATCATGCAACTATTTTATAGATACTGGCAGCACTCACATGACAGTCAAACATAATTTTTCCTCCAGAATATGTATTTGTTTGATTTGCATGATACTCAACTGATGACACTTCTAGGACATATGTGTATGTATAAGGGTGTGTGTGCATGTGTGTGTAAGTGTATGTAAGACACTAAACTATTAGTTAACTGGATTAATGATAGACAATACTAGTTAAGTGTGCTCTTTAAAACACATTCTAATATTTCAGTATTGCATCATTCTTTTGCTGTTTTTGAACACAGTATTTTTTTATATATGTGGAAAATACAAGGCCCTCTGTGCAGTGATTTCAGTGGCTCAGGAAAAGAGCATTTTATGTTCTCAAACTTCCTCCCTCTGGTACTGATACATGAAACTTTTATCCTGGGGGTAAAATAAGGTATTACATATACAGAGATACAGGTTTTAAAGACAATAACTCTGGGAGCAGCTATATAACTTCTTATATTCGTTCAGGCCAAAATGGCTTTCCTGAGGCTGGGAGAAAGCAAGAGTGAGGAGAAAATAATGGAAAAAACTCTAAGATTATGCAAGCTTGCCTACAGCTGTTATACCTCTGTCATCTAACAAAGGATGCATGAAGAATATTGACTAAATTTCCTAATGTATCAGTGATTCAGTTTTTTACTAAAATGTCCCAGTATATTGTATACATGCTTTTTTATGCATAGAGATAGAGAGCTGACATGCAGATGGTGTGTTTCTTTCCAATAGTCAAACGGCAACATCCAGCATTGATTTTTTTTTTTTAATTCTTTTAAGGCTTCAAAGATGTTACAAAGCCAAACAGCAACATCCAACACTGAATTTTAAAACATTCTTTCAGAATTTTGAAGATGTTTCACACTCTCTGCTGGCCTCCAAGTTTCTGATGAGTATTTGACCTTTAATCAAACCTCTTTTTGCCAGTATGTAATGTGGGGATGTGCGCACTTGTGTGCGCACATGTGGGTGTTTCTTGCTGCTTTTAAACTTCGTTCTTTATCTTTCACGTTCAATAGTTTGACCACAATGTGGCTCAGTATGGTTTATTTATTTATTTATTGTCTTGATGTTTGATGAGAATCCATATCTAAAATTTTATCTTTTGTCAAATTTAGGAAATTATTGGTATAATTTTATGAAATACATATTTTTTTGCCCCATTCTCTTCCTTCATCTTCTAGGGCACCCATTACACATATGTTGGACTGTTTGGTATTATCTACTAGGCCCTGAGGTTCTTTTCACAGTTTTCTGTCTTTTTCTCTGTATTTTTCATATTGAATGATTTCTACTGTTCTGTATTCAAGCTAACTTACTCTTTCCTCTGTAATTTACATTAAATTGTTCAGGCCATCTAAGAAATTTTTAATTGTAGGTATTGCATTTTTCATTCTAGAGTTCCATTAATTCTTGTTATCATTTCTTCTGTTGAGATTTTCTATCTTTTCATTCTTCGAAAGTATACATTTATTTATTTATATATTTTTAAATTGAGTATAGTTACCAAAGCCAGTTTAAAGTCCTTGTCTCCTAGTTCGAACATCTGGTTCATCTTCAGGTTGGTCTCATATCATTTTTTAGATAATTACTCTTTAGAATGTGTTTTATTTTCCTCATCATTTGTCTGTTGGGTAATTTTGTATCATATTCTGGACATCGAGAAGATTAATTTGTAGAGAATATGGATTCTGTTATTTATTTCAAGTGAGTATTATTTCTTTTGTTGAGCAGTCAGTTAACTTATTTGGACATGAACTGTTTTGGGGGCAGCAGTTCCAGTGTAAGTTTAGGTTTTTGATCTTTAGCTGAGCTGCTTTTAATCTGTTTCTCACATGAGTGGTTCCAGGACCTGTCAGAGATGTGGGTATACAGAATTTGGGAAGGCCTTCTCGGTTTCTTATTTTTCTTTGCTTCCTCCATTCTCTGTGACTGTGATTTCTCCAACAGCAGTTTTCTCATTAGCACACTTGCCTGCTTGTATGTTGTACCTACTGCAATTGGCCTCAGGTTAAAACCATGAAAATGAGAATCCACTTTATACAATGTTCCTCCCAAACACGGTTTCTTCAGGTTGCTGATTTTGGTTTTATGTCCACATTTTATAGTTGTTTTATGAGGGAGAATTATTCTGGCAGGATTTTATTCAATTCTTACCTGAAGTGGATATCAATAGTTTGTTTTTTTTTCTGAAGTGATTATTAAAATGTTTCTTTTGTGTTGGGGAACCTAGAAAATTGAAAATAATATTCATTCAATTCATATTTAGGGAAACTTTTTGCTGAGATCAGAAATGGCAGTAATCAGTGTCAAGGTAAAGTACACATCAGTTGTCAAACATAATTATAATTCTTGCAGTGTTAAATGAAGATATTGCAGATGAACATTATTTACAAAAACACCTTGATATCCCAAAGGGATGAAATTAAATTTATTGAAGTTATGCTTAAATGAGAAAAAAAATTGAAAGAAGAAGAACTTATTTTAACTTGGGGTTTAACTGCATAGGCAATATAAAGAGGTCCTCTTATTAAAAAAGGATACAATTTTAAAATGCAGAGAGCTTAACACTGGGTAAAAGCAAAGGGTTATTATCCGTTAACCTTATGTTGGCTATATTAGCCATGGTCTCCTCATGAAGCAGATAGCACAATAAACAAAGGACACTGAAAATAATTTAATGAAGTAGCTATTTGCAGAGGAAGAAGCTGTTACCAAAATTTGGTAAAAGCTCTGCTTGTAGAAGAGGGGCTACCCTATAGGGGTAGTGACCAAAGATACTGTTCAGACTAGTCAGACCAGAATAGTAGCCTGACAGAGAGGGAGCAGAGAGGAAATATAATCCAATCTTTGTCTTCCAATCTCTGTTTATACATTCCATTGGCTGAAACCAGTCAGAAACCTGGGGATGCAGTCTGCTGAGGTCAGCTTCTTGAGACAGAATAGTGTGAAGATAGGCAGACAATAGTTTTGGAGGAGCAAAAGGAGATTAGCACACTTGGGTCACTTTCTTTTGCCAAGATGAATGTACACTGGACTTTTTTATATGGCAGTTAGCCAAAGTTTGCATGTTAGCAAGTTAAAGTCGCTATGGCCAAAGTATAGAGGAGAAAAGTTCTGCCTGTAGATGTGACAAAGTAACTAGATCATCTTTGATCCACTTTTATTCTGTGAAGTAAAATAGGTAGGTTTTAGTGGATTAGAAAGTTTCAAGTTCATATCCTGGCTCTGTCACTCACTAAGTAGATAATTTAGACACTTACTAAATCTCCCTGAGTCTCAGTTTCTAAGTGGTAAATGGTGACAAGCGGCATTGGGAGGATTAAATGTGGCACTCCATCTACGTACATTAAGGTATATGAGAAATTCTCAATAAATGTGAGATTATTAATAATGTCATGATTTTCCTAACTTTAATCCTGAGGCTTTATTTTTATTTTAAATAAATTGGTTGCTATACCAAAATAAGTCAGTTGGTTTCCTAATAAAGATAGTCTAGCTATCTTTAGCTAGGTGTGAAGTTAATACCCAATGCCACTTTCTGGGCCACTATGGAGAAGCTGGTGCTATTTTCAGTCTGTCAGTATGCTGTTCTTGTGATTCTTGATTGTATGTTTTGGATATACTTGTGTTTTCTAAATCCTACACAACCTTAGGATTTTTTCCTCAAACTTAGAATGATTGATTCATAGGAAAACTGAAAATAATTTTTGTCTGATGAACATTGAAGTAGATAAGCTTCTATCCTGGTTCTTAGTGTGCCAAAGTTATTTTTTTTAATTTTTTTTAAGCTTTAGAATAATTTCAGATTTATAGAAAAGTTGCAAACATTGTACAGAGATTTTCTGTATATTCTTCACCCAGCTTCCACAAATGTTAAGCATCATACATAACTATGCTGCATTTGTCAAAACTAAAAATTAACACTGGTATCCTACTGTTGACTAAACTACAGATTTCATTTGGATTTTTTTCATTTTTTCCAGTAATGCCCTTCTTAGTTCCAGGATCCAATCCAGTATGCTGTGTTGAACTTATGGCAGAGTTATTAGTTTTGTGTTTTACTTATTTGTTTGTATTTTGGGGGAAATACATAGAACTACAAATATGGGGAAAAGGAAATATGCCTTGTCAAACTATCAATTTCCTGGGGGATTCTGTAACAAACTGTCATAAACTTGATGGCTTAACATAGGAGAATATCTGTTATGCCTAACATATAATATTGGGAAGTACAGTATAGGTTTTTATAAGTGTTAAGCCCAAATTCTTTTGTCTTGATTGGAAAGGCACTAAAGCCTCAATTCATGTTTTAAAGAATTAAACAATATGGATTATATAATTTTATAGACACAAATTCAAGCTAAAAGCTGAAATAGAAACAGAACTGAATAGTTGTATCTGTTTTAAAGAGCATATGCAATATTTATAATAGTGGAGTGCCTTCTTTTGCTATAATTTCTATCTAGTCTTTTGTAATCCAAATATAATGTTTAATTTAATTATTTCAATATGGTCAAAAAGTTGAAATTTAGCAATGGGTGTAATCTAAAGAATCATTATAACTGAAACAAAGGAAAAATGTAAAGTGAAACAAACTTTCCTACAATGCAATGGCAATTGAAAACCCATAAAGTCTTATTTATGGCATATTTTAATTGTTGGCATATTTTAATTTTTATTGAAGTGATCTAAACCTGGAAGCATACATTACATTGCTAGAACAGTGTTTAGAGATTTCTAGTTCACCCTCAGCACAGACAAAGATCTGAGGTCTAAGAAGATTAGGGGCTGGACCCTCATGTCCCCCACCTATGTGATTTTGACCTTCTTTTATTGCTAATACCTTAATTTGCAAAGTCTGGATAACAATTCTCTCCTTTTTAGGCCTTATAAAAGGTTTAAATGGTAGGTATAATACTGTCGATGAAATTGGTCATTTGTGCAAAACTTTTATTAAAACCCTAAATTAATGCTATATAACAAACAGTAAGTGGTTGTATTGTAGTTAGTAACTCTGACTCTGGAGTCTAAGAGAAGTGGTTTTGAATCTTGGTTCTGTTATTTAGCTGTGGGGAAAAAAAAGAATAATAATAACACTTGGGAGTACTCCATGAGATAACTCCTGAAAATCAAGAACTCAATGAACATACACATTCCACCACATTGCTATTAATAACCATGCAGGTATAGTGGTGTTGACAAAGGTAAATGACTCAACGGGCACAATGAAAGGTTTGCACACAAGTAAAGGCTTAAACTAGGGCAATTCTACAACTGATAAGATATACAATGTCAATAATTATCTTTGAAAAATGAGGTATTCTTAAGAATTTCTTAATCCTATTTTCGAGTAGGAAAATCAGTATGATACATAACATGAAACATGTCAATGAACAGATATAGCAAGTCATACGTCTTCTTTTTTTTTTTTTTTTTTTTAAAGATTTATTTTTTTATTGATTAATTGATTGATTGATTGATTGCTATGTTGGGTCTTCGTTTCTGTGCTAGGGCTTTCTCTAGTTGTGGCAAGTGGGGGCCACTCTTCATCGCGGTGCGGGGACCGCTCTTCATCGCGGTGCGCGGGCCTTTCACTATCGCGGCCCCTCCCGTTGCGGGGCACAGGCTCCAGACGCGCAGGCTCAGTAATTGTGGCTCACGGGCCCAGCCGCTCTGCGGCACGTGGGATCTTCCCAGACCAGGGCTCGAACCCGTGTCCCCTGCATTATTGGCAGGCAGATTCTCAACCACTGCGCCACCAGGGAAGCCCCATACGTCTTCTTAGATTTTACGCAATTCAAGTACTGAAGGAAAGTTTTAAAAACCTCAGTATCACCAAGTGTTCTACTTAAGGAATATCTTTCCTTATTACATTTTGCACAAAGCAAAATGAGACAATTGGGAATAGTGTACAAGGAAAGAATCCTGCCTGATACAGACTCGGAATGTTTTTACTAACCTTATACAAGGGCATTGCTTTTTTTAGCAAGAATATATTGCTCCAGAAATCTCATAACTAGAGAATGTTTGAGAGCAGATTATACTAAGTATAGAATAATACTGTCAACATTAACCTAAATAGCTTATTTTAGAACTTGTAAAATAGTACAGCATATATGGTGATGGCATCACAAGACTTAATCTGTGACCATACTAATTAAAGTAATTAAAGTCACCCTAGTTCTTCCTGTAGTCTTGAAATTACCAAACTAATCACTATAGAGGAAAAGTGCTTTACATTTGGGAGTAATGATGAATGACAAATGTGAAAATGATTTGACAGAAAGAAGTATCAGGGATGAAACAAACAAATGCTGTTGTAATGTGTGAAATGTTGGTATTTGAGAAGTAGGCTGTTGATCAGTGAAATTTTTTACTCTGCTCTAAGACACTGCAAACAAATATCCTGCACCAATTAGGGTGTTTATCATTTTTGAAATACCACAGTCTTAGTCCACTGACCTGAAACTCATTCTTTATTTTTCTATTCAATGAAATCTCACATATATGACTACATTAAATTTTTAGGTCAAAGTAACCTTTAAGGGAGGAAAACAATTTCTTACTGAGTATTATTAAGAACACAAGGACTAAGGCTAGATTTAAAAAGGAATTAGAAAAGTACATGGGAAAATGGCTTAACAGAAAGTAGTCATCTTATTATGTCAGTAAGGGCAAAATGTAATTTTTCATTCATTAATTTATTTAATAAACATTTGTTGATCTCCTACAACATGCCATGCATTATTACAGGAAATGTTTTCTGTGTTAAGTGAGAAAGTTTGCAATTTTGAGAAGTTACAGATTTTGACCTTCTGTGGTTGTTGGAAGAAATTCTCTCCCAGAGACAAAAACAGCCTCATTTACACCAGACTAATAATGTTTACAATGGTGGACTGGTTGACAAAGTCATCCAATTTTTTAAGGAGCAGGTATAAAGGTTACTTGGCTATAATGATGATAGTATTTTATTTCCCACATTGACAATCACTAAGTTTACATAGCTAAAAAATTCATAGTGATGTCTCTTGCTTAGCAGTAAGTCTAGATATATACCCAGACTGATTCTCCCAATGAAAAAAACAAAATGTTGGGTTAACACATTTTTAAATGAATCAAGAGCAGGCAAGCATGTACAATCAGAGGCTAAATAACTGAATGAAGAAGGGAACAGAGAGATGATCTCAGTGCTACAACCTGCTTTCATTTGAAGAGCATTTGTGAAACCCTGTGAACTTGAGATTCAATTTGTGTGAATTAAGGGATGTGGAGCTAGGAGTGGGGAGTCTAGTGGGAAATCTTACTTCATGAAGCTAGAGGGAACCTTGAGAAAACAAAATAATATCGTAGAAAAGTGAAAGCGTATCAGAAATTAAAATAAATGTAAATGGACTAAATGTAGTAAAGACAAAAATGTCAAATTTGGTAAAAATACAAATTCCAGACAATCAATATTCATAAGTAGCATACCTAAAACATTAGGATAAAGAGATTGAGTGAAAAAGAATAGAAAGTTTGTATCAGATGAAACATATACAAGAGAAAGTTTTATAGAAGTTTAATCTTAAACAAGATGGACTGTAAGTGAAAAACCATTCTAGAGATAAAGTGTTGCTACTTAATTTCAATTTACCAAGAAAGTGTAATACCTTAAATTTGAATCCAAGAAATATAATAACTTAGAAATATATAAATTTTAAAAATGATGGTAGAACTACAGAGAGAAATAAACATAACTACCATATAGTGGGATCTTAAGAAACCTTTTATTATAAACCTTAATAAACCTTTTATTTATAGATCAAACTGCCAAAAATAATTAGGATGGAGAAAACAGCCTGGTTAATTAAATTCATCTAATAGGGGCTATAGAATACTATACTCAGCAAGTCAAGATTATATATTACTTTGAAACACAGAGAGGATATTTTTTAAATGATCGTATACTCACATGAAAAATTATATCATTCACACTAAAAATCTCCGACCACAATGTAAGAATTCAATCAAAAGGATGACTAGAGTAAAACTGATATATTTGGGAATTAGAAAAACTTCTAAGTAATGTATACATAAACAAGAAATCAGAAATAAAAGTTTTAAATTCTGTAAACAGCAACAAAAGACAAAATGTTTAAAAAAAATGTGTGATACAAAGTGATACTTAGAAAGGAATTTATAGCCTGTATTAGTTTTGTATTGCTGCCATTATGAATTGCCCAAACTTAGCTTAGAACAACACAAATTTATTATTTTACAGTTCTGTAAGTCAGAAGCGTGGTATGGTCTCACTGAGCTACAGTTAGGGTATCAGTGAGTCTTCTCAAGTTGCATCACTCTGCCGCCTCTTCTGCCTCTCTCTTTCACTTTTAAGAGCTCATGTGATTAGACCCGAGACCTTGTGGATAATCTAGGATAGATATATATTTAGATCTATGTCATCAATCTATCCATCTATCTTAGCAACATTGATTACAAAAAAGAGGTCAATAAAATGTTAGAAGTAAAAAAGTAGACATAACTAGAGGTGATGTAAAAATTAGAAAAAGGATAATAAGCATAGTATTAAGGACTTTATGCCAACATATTTGAAAGCTTTAGATGAAAGGGCAAATCCCTAGAAAAATATAGTTCATCAAAACTGAGTTAAGATAAAAGAAAATGCAAATAATTCCGAAATCAAAGATAGAATTGTATCAGTAGTTAAATACCACCCTACAAACATAACTTTGCATACAGATAGCTTTATATGCAAGTTCTCCAATCATTCAAGGAACAAATAACTTCAGTCATTCACAAAATATTCCAAAGAATAGCAAAAAATACTACTCAACACATTTTATAATGCTAGCAAAACTTAGGCACAAAAATCTATCAAAGACAGAAGAAGAATGAAAATTACCTATCAAACACACTGAATATAGATGAGAAAAATTCTAAATAAAATATTGGCAAATTGAATCCAACCACATTTAGAATTTTTCATAGGTGAAGGCAATACCCTCTATTTAAAGCAGTGTTGTGGGTACAGAGCCGTCCGTTGTAGTGTTAATCTTTTTCCCTTACACCTGTTTTATAACTATTAATTTGAATTTAACCAACATTTAGCAATAATGATATGGTTCTCATTTTGTAAGCTCTTTATACAGTTATATCAAATTTATAAACATTAATATTTTTCAAAAGGGAATGTAAGGGAGGGATCTTGTTCCATACCCCTAACCCCTAAGCTACAGATAGAGTAGATGGTGTGACCTAACAGATACATATAGATGCTTTTATTAATTTGAAGAGTTGCAATTCATCAAAATATTTGGAAAATTAGGAAGAATGTGATTTGAAAAGAGAATATGCAAATATGGAAAAATTATCCAATGAATAGAGAAGTATGTCTGCTTATTTTTACTTTTATATAAAGGTGAACTTTTTGTCCAAGGGCTGGCTTATGGCTCCTCTGGTTCCTAAAAGTATACAAATTAGGAAAGCTTGATATCTTATAAAGAATTTTGGAAAACTTAAAAAAAAAAAAAGAGGTTCAAAACAAGTTTCTTGTTATAGTGATGGGTTACATTTCGTTTGTAAACTGAGTTTACAATTCCATTAACTTTTGTGTATTTTCTTGAATAAAGTTGACACAATCTCCAGTTACTTTGAAAGATAAAGAAAATTGCAAAGGTGCATGCCTCCAAGAAGCCTCTTGAGAATGAAAAGGAGGCCAAGTCTATCTATGGTTAATTAGTAAAACCTTTCCTAGGACAATGGAGATGGCAACTAACCCCAAAATGACGTTGGTCATGAATGTGATTAGAATTAGAATTCGCAATAATCTTATCCATGTAGCAACCATAGTCAAGTTTCTAATTGACATTTAAAGCAGAGAATCATAAAACGAGGTTTGGAATTATCCTAATGATGAAAATAAAGCAATTGGAAATGTAATGAATTTTTCTTTTCCTAGAAGATGAAGTAATAATAATAACAAAAATAACAATAACTACTCGTCATTAGTTATCATGCTTGGGAAAGCATGAAGACAAAGAGTTTTTTCCTAGTAGAAGTAGGTCAGTCCTGAGAAAGACAAAGATATGTTAGATTTTAAAGTTTTTTGTTTGTTTGTTTGTTTGTTTTAAGTCAGAATGGCAGATCATAACACCTGAGATAGATGGGTGCATTGAGAAATCTAAGAAACAGTTACGTTCTTCAGAATTTGGTGTGCTCCTAAAAAATATTTTGGGCAACAGCACTGTTTTGTGTTATTTGAAACAGATGTAGGTCTAAACATAGCTGTTTGCTTCATGCCACCAAAAATACGGTAAACATGAAAATTATATACTCAACATCAATTCCCATATGTTCTACTTTTCACTTAATCAAAAAATGATTTTGGTATTTCATCCCATGATTTATGCAAATTCACACACACCTGTGATAAAAATGTCCTTATCTAGTATATGAATATAAACAGTGTAAAAAAAATACCTCACCCTCTGAAAGGAAGGTGTCTTTTTCCTAAGAGAAGTGGCGTGCCTTATCATTTGCACTAATTATCCACCTTATTTCACATTAAAAGCACATTTCAGGCATTTAGGTCATAAGGTTTTCTTTTCCTCCTGAAATATTGCAATGATACTACTAAAGCTCATCTTGAGGATTCCTTTTTTTTTTTATAATATACCAGAAACTGCTCTTTTCACCAAATACTAATAAATTATTTTAAAATTATTACAAACAAAAGCAAACCCATCCAGAATATTGTTTTTGTAATTGCGGAATAAGAGGAGAAACACTGAACAGAAAAGAACAAAATTAATTATGAGTAATTCTTAAAAGCACATGCTGTTCTGCTTATTATATTTAGTGTCAATGTCCTTGTGGTGTGAATTACCAAACTTTAAAGGGATTTTTACAACCAAATAATATTCTAGTTTTTATTCAGAGGAACAGACACAAAGAAAGGTAGTAAAACTTTGCCTAGAATTGTCAATATGATGAGGTTTGAGACATGACTACATTAAATTTAATGTTACTCAAAACCCCTTGACCATAGATGGGACAATTCAAACAGCAAATTTCCTGAAAAGGGAAACAGTAGTTAACCTATAAAGTCAAAAGTTTTATATGAAATGACTCAAAGAAATATGCTTGACTGATGTGAATTTTGTACAATACTAACAAATATAACGTAGTTCTTGTACATTACTCAACCTTGTCAGTGTCTGTGACTAGAGATCTTCATAGAATGCATTAGAATAGCTTTTAAGAGTCTTGAAATTGTCAGTCTTACTCAGGAATCCATGTACCTGAGGGAGGCCCTAGAGGGGAGTTTACTGCACCACCTGACAGATTGACACAGTTGAGATAAAGGATGTATTTGCTGATTTCAGAAATAAAGCAAAGATTCCAGTAACTGTGATGTTGGGTGTTTTTACCTCTTCTGTTGTAAAGAAATATGTGACAGTAGTCAAGAATATAGGGATTTGGAAACCAGTCACAGGAGAAACAAACAAAAACAGACCCGAAACCCAAAACAAAAACAAAATATGTGTTGTCAGAAATGACACTGAAAAGTCAAATGTTTTTGAACAAAAACATTTTTTTTTAAACAGGCAGGAAACAAGTCCACAGTCTGCAAAACTCTAGATTGAAAGGTTTCTAAATTATTAGGTCTCCAAGGAAAAGATTCTCTAACTTTAGGGCTTAAGAATTTTCTTCACTGATAGCATGTCCCAACTTAATCTGATTTGGAGATTTTCTTAGAATTCTGTCAGCATTTTACATGCTTATAGCATTACTGCTATAAAGAAATGGTGTTGGTGAATTGATTCAGAAATATGCTTTCACTAACTCCTATATGATTTCAATTCTGAAGACTGTAGAGGGACAAAAGTTTAAGCTCCACAGTAGTCTTTTGATATATATGTGTGTGTGTGTGTGTGTGTGTGTATACGTATATGTGTGTATATATATATATGTATATATATATATATATATATATCTGAAACAGAAATAGATTTGGATGTTAATCTGCAGCAATATGAATTGTGGTTTTCACAACACTAAGAATAGAGGTTTACGTTTTAATATTTCCAAGCAGTAGCAAGTACAGCACTTATTTCTTAAACTCAGCTTTTGTCTTTCTTAGTTATCACTGACATGTAATCATCTTTGTTATATATGGAAATAAGTATAGAGAACATTGAAATCAGAACTAAAGTTTGTAAAGGACAGAATTTAATCTTTGTGGCTGTAAGTGTACTATTCTCACAGAGTCGATGCTCTTCCAACATGATATGAGGTATGATGTGTGCACTTTCAGAAGGCACAATATTTTCTGTAAAAAATATTAGTTCTAATTTATTGCAACAGTCCTAGGTAGCCTTTGATTACATTTACTTGTTCTTTACCCTTAGTTATCAACAGCTTTACATTTTCAGCTCATTTGTTTCAAAATACAGCAAGTCTATAAGGAAAATACAGGCTTTAACCCCTGTATTAAAAAAAGTTAATTTTAATTGAAAAGAAAAATACTTCCCTATCAATTCAAATTACCCCATTACTTTTGAAAGGGCATTACTTTTACCAAAGACAAATATGTTCCACTATAATAATCAGTTCCCAGTGTGCCAATTTCTGGGAAAAACAACTTTTTAATGGAGCATTCCTGAAATGCAATGTTCAGGGAGGACAAAGGATTTCTGTATAAAAGTTATCATTTCACTTTATGAAAGAAGTACTTGGCTATATTATCTCTACCTTACTTTGTGTCCTATGCTCTTAATATCTATTCCATCTTCCACAGTCCCTTTTGGGCTGCTGGGCACCTCAGTTCTTCATTCTTGCTGATGATCTTACTATGTCTCATAAGGAAAGAAATTCATTCATTCTTCACTTCACTTTTTTTAAATTGAAGTATAGTTGATTTACAATGTTGTGTTAATTTCTGCTGTACAGCAAAGTGATTCAGTTATACATGTATATATACATTCTTTTTTTATGGTTTATCATAGGATATTGAATATATTTCTCTGTGCTATACAGTAGGACCTTGTTGTTTATCCATTCTATATATAATAGCTTACATCTGCTAACCCCAACTTCCCACTCCATCCCTTCCCCAACCCTCTCCCCTTGGCAACCACAAGTCTGTTCTCTATGTCCTTGAGTCTGTTTCATCAATAGGTTCATTTGTGTCATATTTTAGATTCCACATATAAGTAATATCATATGGTATTTGTCTTTCTCTTTCTGACTTACTTCACTTAGTATAATAATCTCTAGTTGCATTCATGTCTCTGCAAATGGCATTACTTTGTTCTTTTTTTTGGCTGAGTAGTATTCCATTGTATATACGTACCACATCTTCTTCATCCATTCATCTGTCAATGGACGTTTAGGTTGTTTCCATGTCTTGGCTATTGTGAATAGTGCTGCTATGAACATAGGGGTGCATGTATCTTTTTTAATTAGAATTTTGTCCAGATATATGCCCAGGAGTGGGATTGCTGGATTATATGGTAATTCTATTTTTAGATTTCTGAGGAACCTCCATACTGTTTTCCATAGTGGCTGTGTCAGCTTACATTCCCACCAATAGTGTAGGAGGATTCCCTTTTTTCCACATCCTCTCCAGCATTTGTTATTTGTAGAGTTTTTACTTCATTTAACTTTTTAGTCATTATGGACATCAATTTAGACAATATTCTTTATCTCTGGAAGTAAATACAGACAATCAAGTGCAGGATGTTGTTTGGAAAGAAAGGTACCCCTTGACTGGCAAAGGCAATGGATAGTGCATTCACATTGTAATGTAGAGGCAGGGCCAATGGCCTTGGTCTTGAGAACTTTGGAAAGTGAAAATGTTAAAAAAAATAAAGTAGGAAAAAGAAGTTTGTTGCAATTCTGAGCAATGAGTATTACAAATATTGCAAAGTAGCTGTAACATTTCTGTGACAGCTATATCTGGGGAATGCTTCCTAAACCTAATTATATACTTTTCCTTTCTTTTCTAACTGAAGAGATGATTAGAGATAGAGGAAAGACAGAGATACAGACATAATTTTCACAAAAAGATTACTCTGTGCCATGAAAAGTGAAATGTGTTACTTGTAAATGCAAATTGAACTTATCCTCACTGACTTAAAATACCTGGTGTCACCATAGTTCACGGTGTATACGGTGATCAGCCTTGACAGTGTTCACCTTCTGAGGATCTCTAAAGAGTACACTCAATCCTCAGGCAAATGCCTTATACATATCGTTTTCAAAGGAGATCTTGGGGGCTTCCCTGGTGGCGCAGTGGTTGAGAATCTGCCTGCCAATGCAGGGTACACGGGTTCGAGCCCTGGTCTGGGAAGATCCCACATGCCGCGGAGCAACTAGGCCCGTGAGCCACAACTACTGAGCCTGTGCTCTGGAGCCTGTGCTCCTCAACAAGAGAGGCCGCGATAGTGAGAGGCCCGCGCACCGCAATGAAGAGTGACCCCCGCTAGTGAGAGGCCCGTGCACCGCGATGAAGAATGGCCCCCGCTCGCCACAACTAGAGAAAGCCCTCGCACAGAAACGAAGACTCAACACAGCCAAAAATAAATAAATAAATAAAGTGTAAAATTTAAAAAAAAAAAAAAAAAAAAGGGGATCTTGTAAAAGCAAAAGAGGAGGTGCCTCTTGTGTCTTGAATATGGGGCATAAAATGATATATGTTGACAATCAGAAATGCAGTTGCATCACAGGGCATTTACTTAAGTGAAATTAACTCAAGGGACAGAAACACAAAGGGAAGAGTAATAAGTTAAATACCCTAGTAGATTCAGCCAGCAGTTATGCTTAAACCGAGTGTGCCCTGGGGATGACTGTGGGATGGGAAATCTAGCTTTCCTCCTGTTAGTCTCAGTTTTGCCTCTGGAAGTCTCAACATCTTGTCAGGCTGAAGAGTGGCTCTAGTTCTTCAAAATACATAGTTTTTTAAAAATATCAGACAGATTCTAAATGCAAGCCAATCACCTCATCTACCGTTCATTTGAAGAAAAAAACCTCTGTGATCCAGTGCAGGGGAAAACATGGCTTGTCAGAGTTAATTAGAAATATGTTATGTATCTCCCACAAGATGCTTGGTTAAATGATTGTGAAGGCTCATTCTGACCATGATTTCCACCTTTTGAGCTGATTCCAAAACCTATTCCTAGGTGACTCTATATACTGATATTCCAACTGATGGTAGAGGTCCTGAGCAGTTCTCAAGATTTCTTTAAATGTCACAGGGTAGACAGCTGCTGTAAATGAAGAAACTGTGTCAACCGGAAGGACCAACATCTTTTCAGTACTTTATTGCTAATAAAATTCCTTACAGTATATGCCAGAACCATGATGCTGCAACACTGCATTTGAGAACTAGTGTCATGGTAGAGATATGCTGCCACTTCTTTCTCTCCATTGAATTCATGCCTACTTTTTAAGCTTCAAACTTTGGGAAATTCTAAAAGGAAGACATTAATGTTAACATTGATATCGAGGGAAAATCAATTATGAGAAAACAACCTGAAGAATGGTGTTCATTTAAGTGACAATTACATTAGTCAATTCATGAAGGGAATTCTATGAAGGAATATCCTGTGTCAATGTGAAATGTTGTAAGTAACATTTTGACATTAGAAGAGATCCTGTATGTCAAGATTTAAAACCTTTTAGAGTTATAGAAGCTGACCTTTGAATTTTGAAATATTTCTTATTCCTGTAAAATTCTGGACACTTCTAAGCCAAATACAACATAGCTATAAAATTGCTATAAAAATAATTACTAATACAGTGGAATGCAATGAATGCATGAAAACATGAGAGTTCAAGGAACTTTGATTGTGTGTGACAGTAGGAAATTTATTCAGTTTCAGAAAGTCCTGGATGTTATTTGATAACTTCAATATTTATTATTTATAAAGCATCAGATGTCTTTGAGAGTCATCATTGTGGAGCAGAGGGTAAGACCAAATGGTTTAGTTGTTCTGAAAAAGTTTACTTTCAAGATTTACATAAAATATTTCTCCTTATATTTTTCTCATTTATATGAATATGTTAACCTGTAAAGTAAAATGACTTTACTAGATTCATCTATAATGTAATATTATACTCCTTATTGTTAGTAAGTGATGCCAGCTAGCCACACACAAAGGATATCTCTATGTCTGATGTCATTGGTACTCAATTTTCAGGCCAGCAGAGAGAGACTTTATCTGTTGACTTTGAAAATTAAAGACAAATCCAAGTACAGCAGCATAAAGATATTCCTCTACATAAAGATTGGAAATTCTAACTAATGCAACTAATTCTAATTAATGCAAAACACTTTTTTAAAAATCCAAAATGGTAGCAACAACAACAGAACTCCTGGTCCTCCAAACTGCTGTCCAAACCATTAGGTCTCTTAAGACTCAGGTGAATAAAAAATCTTCAAGGGAAAAATAATTACCAGAGTATCAATAAAACCACAATGGTCATTATTGTCCCTACTGAAAGGACATACTGGGGACTGAAATTATATAGTTGTAGAAGACAAGGTCCTCTGGGAAGACATCTTAAGAAGGCTTTTAATAGAAATCAATAGCCCACTGTGGCAATGTTCTTTTTGATATTGTGTTATTACACAGTTCAGTTTTCAACTGAAAAAGCTTTCCTGGAACACTCTAAAATAAAGGGAAAATTACTTTTTTTCAACTTAAAAAATGTTTGCTTCATATTAGGCCTTTGGGAATCTTCAAAAGACCATATTTTATTTAATGAATGATTAATTACCACACCGTCTATGTAATACAACTAAGTGATATTCTTACAAGCTGATTGTGGTTGTGCCTTTTATAAATAGTTGGGAAATATACCAGAAGTACTGGATTTTTTTAAAATTAATTTTTATTGGAGTATAGTTGTTTTACAGTGTTGTGTTAGTTTCTGCTGTACAGCAAAGTGAATCAACTATACGAATATGTATATCCCCTCTCTTTGGATTTCCTTCCCATTTAGTTCACCACAGAGCATTGAGTAGAGTTCCCTGTGCTACACAGTAGATTCTCATTAGTTATCTATTCTATACATAGTAGTGTATGTATGTCAATCCCATTCTCCCAATTCATCGCACCCCTCCTTCCATCCTCCCCCAGTATCCATATGTCCATTCTCTATGTCTGTGTGTCTGTTTCTGCTTTGCAAATAACTTCATCTGTATCGTTTTTCTAGATTCCACATATAAGTGATACTATATGATATTTGTTTTTCTCTTTCTGATTTACTTCACTCTGTATGACAGACTCTAGGTCCATCCACCTCACTACAAATAAC
The DNA here is from genome assembly GCF_949987535.1 of Balaenoptera acutorostrata. NCBI lineage: Eukaryota > Metazoa > Chordata > Mammalia > Artiodactyla > Balaenopteridae > Balaenoptera > Balaenoptera acutorostrata. The sequence goes on from NC_080075.1 coordinate 60,190,254, forward strand.
TCAATTTCGTTTCTTTTTATGACTCAGTAATATTCCATTGTATGTATGTACCACTTCTTCTTTATCCATTCTTCTGTTGATGGACACTTAGGTTGCTTCCATGTCCTGGCTATTGTAAATAGAGCTGCAATGAACATTGTGGTACATGACTCTTTTTGAATTATGGTTTTCTCAGGGTATATGCCCAGTAGTGGGATTGCTGGGTCCTCTGGTAGTTCTATTTTTAGTTTTTTAAGGAACCTCCATACTGTTCCCCATAGTGGCTGTATCGATTTAAATTCCCACCAACAGTGCAAGAGGGTTCGCTTTTCTCCACACCCTCTCCAGCATTTATTGTTTGTAGATTTTTTGATAATGGCCATTCTGACTGGTGTGAGGTGATACCTCATTGTAGTTTTGATTTGCATTTCTCTAATGATTAGCAATGTTGAGCATTCTTTCATGTGTTTGTTGGCAGTCTGTATATCTTCTTTGGAGAAATGTCAATTTACGTCATCTGCCCATTTTTGTATTGGGTTGTTTGTTTTTTTGATATTGAGCTGCATGAGCTGCTTGTAAATTTTGGAGATGAATACTTTGTCAGTTGCTTCATTTGCAAATATTTTCTCCCATTCTGAGGGTGGTCTTTTCATCTTGTTTATGGTTTCCTTTGCTGTGCAGAAGCTTTTAAGTTTCATTAGGTCCCATTTGTTTATTTTTGTTTTTATTTCCATTTCTCTAGGAGGTGGGTCAAAAAGGATCTTGCTGTGATTTATGTCATAGAGTGTTCTGCCTATGTTTCCCTCTAAGAGTTTGATAGTGTCTGACCTTACATTTAGGTCTTTAATGCATTTTGAGTTTATTTTTGTGTATGGTGTTGGGGAGTGTTCTAATTTCATTGTTTTACATGTAGCTGTCCAGTTTTCCCAGCACCACTTATTGAAGAGGCTGTCCTTTCTCCAGTGTATACTCTTGCCTCCTTTATCAAAGATGAGGTGACCATATGTGCGTGGGTTTATCTCTGGGCTTTCTATCCTGTTCCACTGATCTATATTTCTGTTTTTGTGCCAGTATCATACTGTCTTTATTACTGTAGCTTTGTGGTATAGTCTGAAGTCAGGGAGCCTGATTCCTTCAGCTCCATTTTTCTTTCTCAAGATTGCTTTGGCTTTTCAGGGTCTCTTGTGTTTCCATATAAATTGTGAAATTTTTTGTTCTAGTTCTGTGAAAAATGCCAGTGGTAGTTTGATAGGGATTTCATTGAATCTGTAGATTGCTTTGGGTAGTAGAGTCATTTTCACAATGTTGATTCTTCCAATCCAAGAACATGGTATATCTCTCCATCTATTTGTATCATCTTTAATTTCTTTCATCAGTGTCTTATAGTTTTCTGCATACAGGTCTTTTGTCTCCTTAGGTAGGTTTATTCCTAGGTATTTTATTCTTTTTTGTTGCAATGGTAAATGCGAGTGTTTTCTTAATTTCACTTTCAGATTTTTCATCATTAGTGTATAGGAATGCTAGAGATTTCTGTGCATTAATTTTGTATCCTGCTACTTTACCAAATTCATTGATTAGCTCTAGTAGTTTTCCGGTACCATCTTTAGGATTCTGTATGTATAGTATAACGTCATCTGCAAACAGTGACAGCTTTACTTCTTTTCCAATTTGGATTCCTTTTATTTCTTTTTCTTCTCTGATTGCTGTGGCTAAAACTTCCAAAACTATGTTGAATAATAGTGGTGAGAGTGGGCAACCTTGTCTTGTTCCTGGTCTTAGTGGAAATGGTTTCAGTTTTTCACCATTGAGAATGATGTTGGCTGTGGGTTTGTCATATATGGCCTTTATTATGTTGAGGTAAGTTCCCTCTATGCCTACCTTCTGGAGGGTTTTTGTCATAAATGAGTGTTGAATTTTGTCGAAAGCTTTCTCTGCATCTATTGAGATGATCGTATGGTTTTTCTCCTTCAATTTGTTAATATGGTATATCACACTGATTGATTTGCGTATATTGAAGAATCCTTGCAATACTGGGATAAACCCCACTTGATCATGGTGTATGATCCTTTAACTGTGCTGTTGGATTCTGTTTGCTCGTGTTTTTTTGAGGATTTTTGCATCTATGTTCATCAGTGATATTGGCCTGTAGTTTTCTTTCTTTGTGACATCTTTGTCTGGTTTTGGTATCAGGGTGATGGTGGTCTCGTAGAATGAGTTAGGGAGTGTTCCTCCCACTGCTATATTTTGGAAGAGTTTGAGAAGGATAGGTGTTAGCTCTTCTCTAAATGTTTGATAGAATTCGCCTGTGAAGCCATCTGGTCCTGGGCTTTTGTTTGTTGGAAGATTTTTAATCACAGTTTCAATTTCAGTGCTTGTGATTGGTCTGTTCATATTTTCTATTTCTTCCTGGTTCAGTCTCGGAAGGTTGTGCTCTTCTAAGAATTTGTCCATTTCTTCCAGGTTGTCCATTTTATCCGCATAGAGTTGCCTGTAGTAATCTCTCATGATCCTTTGTATTTCTGCAGTGTCAGTTGTTACTTCTCCTTTTTCATTTCTAATTCTATTGATTTGAGTCTTCTCCCTTTTTCTCTTGATGAGTCTGGCTAATGGTTTATCAATTTTGTTTATCTTCTCAAAGCACCACCTTTTAGTTTTATTGATCTTTGCTATCGTTTCCTTCAATTCTTTTTCTGATCTGATCTTTTAGATTTTTGTCCTTCTGCTAACTTTGGGGTTTTTTTGTTCTTCGTTCTCTAATTGCTTTAGGTGTAAGGTTAGGTTGTCTATTTGAGATGTTTCTTGTTTCTTAAGGTAGGATTTTATTGCTATAAACTTCCCTCTTAAAACTGCTTTTGCTGCATCCCATAGGTTTTGGGGCATTGTGTCTTCACTGTCAGTGGTTTCTAGGTATTTTTTAATTTCCTCTTTGATTTCTTGGTTATTAAGTAGTGTACTGTTTAGCCTCCATGTGTTTGTATTTTTTGCAGATTTTTTCTTGTAATTGATATCTAGTCTCATAGCGTTGTGGTCAGAAAAGATACTTGATATGATTTCAATTTTCTTCAATTTACCAAGGCTTGACTTGTGACCCAAGATATGATCTATCCTGGAGAATGTTCCATGTGCACTTCAGAAGAAAGTGTATTCTCTTGTTTTTGGATGGAATGTCCTATAAATGTCAATTAAGTCCATCTTGTTTAATGTATTGTTTAAAGCTTGTGTTTCCTTATTTATTTTCATTTTGGATGATCTGTCCATTGGTGAAAGTGGGGTGTTAAAATCCCCTACTATGATTGTGTTACTGTTGATTTCCCCTTCTATGGCTGTTAGCATTTGCCTTATGTATTGAGGTGCTCCTATGTTGGGTGCATAAATATTTACAATTGCTATATCTTCTTCTTGGATTTATCCGTTGATCATTATGTAGTGTCCTTCTTTGTCTCTTGTAATAGTCTTTGTTTTAAAGTCTATTTTGTCTGATATGAGAATTGCTATCCAGCTTTCTTTTGATTTCCATTTGCATGCAGTATCTTTTTCCATCCCCTCACTTTCAGTCTGTATGTGTCCATAGGTCTGAAGTGGGTCTCTTGTAGACAGCATGTAGATGGGTCTTGTTTTTGGATCCATTCAGCCAGTGTATGTCTTTTGGTTGGAGCAATTAATCCATTTACATTTAAGGTAATTATCGATATGTCTGTTCCTATTCCCATTTTCTTAATGGTTTTGGGTTTGTTATTGTAGGTCTTTTCCTTCTCTTGTGTTTCCTGCCTAGAGAAGTTCCTTTAGCATTTGTTGTAAAGCTGGTTTGGTGGTGCTGAATTCTCTTAGCTTTTGCTTGGCTGTAAAGATTTTAATTTCTCCGTCAAATCTGAATGAGATCCTTGCTGGGTAGAGTAATCTTGGTTGTAGGTTTTTCCGTTTCATCACTTTAAATATGTCCTGCCACTCCCTTCTGGCTTGCAGTTTCTGCTGAATGATCAGCTGTTAACCTTATGGAGATTCCCTTGTATGTTATTTGTTATTTTTCCCTTGCTGCTTCTAATATTTTTTCTTTGTATTTAATTGTTGATAGTTTGATTAATATGTGTCTTGGTGTGTTTCTCCTTGGATTTATCCTGTATGGGACTCTCTGTGCTTCCTGGACTTGATTAACTATTTCCTTACCCATATTAGGGAAGTTTTCAACTATAATCTCTTCAAATATTTTCTCAGTCCCTTTCTTTTTCTCTTCTTCTGGGACCCCTATAATTCGAATGTTGGTGCATTTAATATTGTCCTAGAGGTCTCTGAGACTGTCCTCAAGTTTTTTCATCCTTTTTTCTTTATTCTGCTCTGCAGTAGTTATTTCCACTATTTTATCTTCCAGGTCACTTATCCGTTCTTCTGCCTCAGTTATTCTGCTATTGATTTCTTCTAGAGAATTTTTAATTTCATTTATTGTGTTGTTCATGATTGTTTGTTTGCTCTTTAGTTCTTCTAGGTCCTTGTTAAATGATTCTTGTATTTTCTCCATTCTATTTCCAAGATTTTGGATCATCTTTACTATCATTATTCTGAATTCTTTTTCAGGTAGACTGCCTATTTCCTCTTCATTTGTTAAGTCTGGTGGGTTTTTACCTTGCTCCTTCATCTGCTGTGTTTTTCTTTTCTTCTCATTTTGCTTAACTTACTGTGTTTGGGGTCTCCTTTTCGCAGGCTGCAGGTTCGTAGTTCCCATTGTGTTTGGTGTCTGTCCCCAGTGGCTAAGGTTGGTTCAGTGGGTTGTGTAGGCTTCTTGGTGGAGGGGACTAGTGCCTGTGTTCTGGTGGATGAAGCTGGATCTTGTCTTTCTGATGGACAGGTCCATGTCTGGTGGTGTGTTTTGGGGTGTCTGTGACTTTAATATGATTTTAGGCAGCCTCTCTGCTAATGGGTGGGGTTGTGTTCCTGACTTGTTAGTTTTTGTAATAAGGTGTCCAGCACTGTAGCTTGCTGGTCGTTGAGTGGAGCTGGGTCTTGATGTTGAGACGGAGATCTCTGGGAGATTTTCACCGTTTGATATTATGTGGAGCTGGGAGGTCTCTGGTGGACCAATGTCATGAACTTGGCTCTCCCACCACAGAGGCACAGCCCTGACTCCTGGCTGGAGCATGAAGAGCCTGTTATCCACACGGCTCAGAATAAGAGGGAGAAAGAAAGAAAGAAAGAAAAAGATAAAATAAAATAAGTTAAAATAAATGTTATTAAAATAAAAAACAAAAAATAATTTAAAAAGTTTTCTAAGTAATTAAAAAGCAAGCAAGAAAGAAGAAAACAACCAAACCAAAAAACAAATCCACCAATGATAACAAGCGCTGAAAACTATACTAGAAAAAATAAAAAAAAGGACAGACAGAAACCTAGGACAAATGGTAAAAGCAAAGCTATACAGACAAAATCACATTCAGAAGCATACGCATACACCTCAGAAAAAGAGAAAAAGGGAAAAAAATATTATATATCGTTGCTCCCAAAGTCCACCTCCTCAATTTGGGATGATTCCTTGTCTATTCAGGTATTCCACAGATGCAGGTACATCAAGTTGACTGTGGAGATTTAATCCACTGCCCCTGAGGCTGCTGGGAGAAATTTCCCTTTCTCTTCTTTGTTCACACAGCTCCCGGGGTTCAGCTTTGTATTTGGACCCGCCTCTGCATGTACGTCTTCTGAGGGTATCTGTTTCCCGCCCAGACAGGGCAGGGTTAAAGGAGCGGCTGATTAGGGGGCTATGGCTCACTCAGGCTGGGGGGAGGGAGGGGTACAGATGAGGGGTGAGCCTGCAGGGGCAGAGGCCGGCGTGACGATGCAGCAGCCTGAGGCGAACTGTGTGTTCTCCCGGGGAAGTTGTCACTGGATCATGGGACCCTGGCCGTGGCCGGCTGCACCGGCTCCCGGGAGGGGCGGTGTGGAGAGTGACCTGTGCTCGCACACAGGCTTCTTGGTGGTGACAGCAGCAGCCTTAGCGTCTCATGCCCATCTCTGGGGTCCACGCTGATAGCCACGGCTCGCACCCGTCTCTGGAGCTCCTTTAAGTGGCGCTCTGAATCCCCCTCTCTTCGTGCACCAGGAAACAAAAAGGCAAGAAAAGGTCTCTTGCCTCTTTGGCAGCTCCAGACTTTTTCCCGGACTCCCTCCCGGCTAGCTGTGGTGCACTAGCCCCTTCAGGCCGTGTTCACACCTCCAACCCCAGTCCTCTCCCTTCGATCCGACCAAAGCCTGAGCCTCAGCTCCCAGCCCCCGCCCGCCCCGGCGGGTGAGCAGACAAGCCTCTCGGGCTGGTGAGCGCTGCTCGTTGCCGAGCCTCTGTGCGAGAATCTCTCCGCTTTGCCCTCCACACCCCTGTTGCTGCGCTCTCCTCCGTGGCTCCGAAGCTTCCCCCCTCTGCCACCCGCAGTCTCTGCCCGCAAAGGGGCTTCCTAGTGTGTGGACACCTTTCCTCCTTCACAGCTCCCTCCCACTGGTGCAGGTCCCGTCCTTATTCTCTTATCTCTGTTTTTTCTTTTTTCTTTTGCCCTACCCAGGTACGTGGGGAGTTTCTTGCCTTTTAGGAGGTCTGAGGTCTTCTGCCAGCGTTCAGTAGGTGTTCTGTAGGAGTTGTTGTTCCACATGTAGATTTATTTCTGATGTATTTGTGGGGAGGAAGGTGATCTCCACGTCTTACTCTTCCCATCTTGAGGCTCCTCCGAAGACATAGTTTTAGACAGTCACCTCTGATTTTGTCCTATATCCAGAAATATGTGGAGGCACCCCATTTTTCTGAGACCTTCAGTTCTGTTGCAATTAATTGAGCCAGTTATTAACCTTGATAATGATTCCTTTTCATATCTCAGTCTTGGTTAGTCCATTTCAGAAGATGGATGTATCACAACGACTGTAGCATGAAGAGCATCCACTGAGTGCCAGATGCTTGTCATTAATTATCATGTTTAATATTCACAATAATAGCCCCTTTAAACATGGAATCAACTATTATATCCATAGCACAAAAAAAGAAAGTAAAGCTCAGGCTGATTAAAATAATGCTCCTAAGGTCACATAGAGCTGATGTGGCTGAATCAAAATTCAAGACCAGTTTAGCTTGACCCCAAATTCCATGCCCTTTCTGCTACACTGTGGCTGGATAAGGAACTACCTGGCTGGGATTTTGAAAGAATATCTACCACTTTGATAATTAACCTTGCTTCTCTTTGATTAAAATCCTTCCAGTAGTATCTCTTGCTTTGTTCAATATCTAAGTAAAACCCGAAACCTAGTCACTGAAACTCTTATGTAACACATAAAGGAGTAGAAGAAGTATGGGAGCTTCTGAAAGATCAAAGGCCTCTTCTCAAGTGTGGCTCAAAACCAGCCCTAGAGAACTTACAATTGCTTTCCTATCCGTACTCGCCTATTTTATTTTTTTCCAAAGTATTTATAACTTTCTGACTGGCCACTTATTTTACTTATTTGCTTATTGTCTTTCTCCTGACTCCAGTATGTAAATTCCATGGTAATAGGAACTTTGCCTGTTTGGTTTCTTGCTCTATCCCCAGTGTCTAAGTGCCTGGCACCCAACGTATATTTTTGAATGAATAAGTGAGTAAATCCCTCAATAAGACAGAAAAGCAAATTATGGTGGATATGCATCTCATGAAAAATTAGGGTAGAAGATCCTTTAAAGTACATACATATGCAAAGAGACATACTGTCTCTTATTAAATCCAACAAGTAGTTTTCCCACCAGCACTGAAATACTGTAGTTGTATATTTCTTTCATTGGACTTGCTTTGCTAAAAGTGTAGTTACCACATTATACTGAAAATGCTTATCTTTTAAAACTGGGATTACAATAATCACAGAATGTCTCTAGTTGAACACAGATAAATGAAATATCCCACTAGTGCTATAAGGAGAAACGCTTCTTTCTAATTCAGCTAGACATCAATACCAAGTGGTAAAATTCCTCTGCCTGTAACAGAGTGAAATAGAGTGAAGATCCCTGATTTTCTTTTTAATTTTAAATACAGTTTTATTTGACATTCATTTTTCACTTATAATACAGTACTTAAAAGTGCAATGTTATTTCCTTTCCCTGTACACACATTCCATGTTCAAGTAAATAACTGGGCTTTCTTGATACTATAGGAAGGCATGAAATCTGGATTTATTTAAAATCTAGTCTTCCATCTAAAGTACCACTTCGTGTTCCACTGGAATGCCTGTAGCTCTGAGTAAAGTCTGGGAGTTGATGGCAATGCCGTCTTGCATCTGTCAGAGCTGGGAGGGTGGCACTGGCATGATACTTCTTTTGTGGTCACTGGGGAATGGCACTGCTCTAATCATTCCTAGTTCAGCTAAAGGTCAGGATACATGTGGGAATTTTTTTTTTTAAAGAATGGTTCCTTGGATTTCTGTGCATATTTGGATTTCTCTTGTGGCTTTGGTCTTCCATTGCCAGCTTGGTTTTCTCTGCTGTCCTAGTATCTTTGGTCTGGCAGTGACCAGATTGTCTCAGTTCATTGTCAGTTTGGACTTTGTGTATGACACCTGTTTGGCTTGGAATCCAAGCGAGATATTCCAAGAATTACTTGAAGCCTTATGTTCTGTGTTGTTATCACATCATAATGTACTCAGGCAGATGATGGCTTTTGGCAAATAGAAGGGCTTTTTTATTTGCAGATTGTCCACTCACATATGAATAGAGAAAGACATTAAAAATCTATGTCTGTCTTAACATTGTCTCACTTATTCCAGGGAGAAATAAACAAGCCAAAGGAACAAATTCACAAACTTTTAGGTACCCTTTAAAACACTGTCTTTAGTCCTAAATATCTCCAGTGGATTTAAGTAAGGTCCACAGATGCCATGGACATATCTGAAGCATAAATAGGTAAAGTGGGCAGAAGGAAGTTTGACCAACCATCCTGGTTTGCCTAAGACTGAAGGTTTCACAGGAAGTGGGGCTTGAAGGCTAAAACTGGGAAAGTCGTGGGCAAATCAGGATGGTAGGACACCCTAGAGGAGGAGGTGAGAAGAAAGGAGAGAAGGTGGTGGACATTATTAGAAGTCCACCCCCAAGTAATTACTTATTCATGCACTGAATCAATGTTTTCTGAGCATCTGCTGAGCCCAAGCCCTGTGCCAGTGGTGCACAGTGGTGACTCAGTCTCGTGGTGCATGGAGTCCAGTTGTCTAGTGGAATTTGAGAGCCTAGAACTGAGTAGGAACCTGAATATCTTATAGTCAAAACCATCCTGCCCTGATTTAATAAGAACTCTAAAACTTGGAGGTTTTGAATGGCAGATGCTCCTACAGTGTGTAAGACCACTCAGTCAGACCTCAGTTGTAAGAGCTGCTCAGTTTGCTGAACCAAACTGTCTCTTTCCCTGTCTCCCATCAGCAGCTGCTTGCACTTCAGACCATGCCAAATCCCCTCTTCATATTCCATCTGTGCCTACTCAGCATATACATTTATATTCTACTGTCTCTACATCACCTTCGAGGTGTCAGATGGAATTACAACCCATTACTGAAATGAGAACAGTAATTTACAGAGGAATGCTGACTTAACATAGTTACAAACAAAAGAGGAAGAATACTTGAATAGAAATACATACATTGAAATTTTGTGTGTATACACTCAGGTTAATCCTGCATATTTTCATCTCTCAAAACACTTGCCCCTTTCTACTTTGTATCACAATCATTTAGAAGCATATGCTGTGTCCTCTTGAGAGAGGGGTCCATATCCTATCTATGTTTTCACCTCTAATCTCAGCAGTTTCCTGATGCCTTGAACATAGTAGCTTCTCTATAAATGGTTGCCAAGAAATACATACACTAATGGAAACATATTTTCTGAAAGTCAGTCAGTTTGGGCAACTGCTTCCCTTAGCTCAGGGACAACTGGTTTGACCTTGATTTGAAGCAGTCTCATAAAAAAGGCATTTAGCTTACTAAATGTCTGCATGTTTGGAGCTTTGTGAAAGGATTTACTGCCACAAGGTCTGTTCTATTTATCTTTTCCATTTAGGAAAGCTCTTACTGATGTGGACCAATATCTAATATCACAGAAAATAGGAAAAGAGCTGGAAGAACCTTATTTAGAAGCTGATTTGAGAAGTAAACTTGTTTTCCTAGCATCTAGTACAGTGCCTATAAGTCTTTAAGAAGTTAGAGGAATATGGTAACTAAGGTAAATATCACTCATATATGGGATCCAAACAAGAAGGAAGACCTTTTCAGCAGCTCAGAGGCTAGAGGTGTTTATTTTAAATCAATCAAAAGGGATAGTGATTTTTGAAGTGTTGCATCATAGGATTTGTGGAGAAGGTAAATTCCTTTTGAAATTAGAATAAGGGTACAAATAACTTTCCTTATCCCTAGGAGAAGAAAGATCAACCCAATCACACATTTAAAGCCCAAGTAACTTTTTCTGGGTTGCTTCCATTCATTAACTATTGCTCCACCTTGATGTAGTATCAGTGTTTCAGTTCTTGTAAAATTCAAATTTGTTTACAAAGCTTCTTTCAAATCAACAACTTATTCTCAATATTGATCTGAGTAGAGAACTTGTTATTTCTAAACAACCTGATTTTTAGTGTGTTCCTTATTTTCTGGGTCTCAAGTTCACCTTGTAACAAGAAGTACTTAACTTCATGATTTCCCTACCCAGCAGGGGCCAGAGATCTTTCCCTCAGCTGTACTTGAGACCACTCTCACTTTCTCATTTTCTCCACCCCTAGCTGCTCAGACAGATGGCTTAAAGACTGAACTCTGTTATGCAGCCTTCTGCCTTCGGAGACCTTTTCCCCTTGAACTCATCCTGGATACCACTATAATGTCTATTTTATTTTTCAAATGAAATACCACATGAAAAGTGAGATAGCTCATGGTACATAGTTGGCACTATTATTAGCTAGTAGTAATAAACTACTATTATTACAAGTGTTTGTCCCTGTTAGGAGCTAGCAGGCCAGCAGGTAAAGCTAGTCTTTACTTTGCCATTGTTTTTGAGTTAGGCATGCTGCTACCTCACTTAAAATTAATGATTTCCAGCAAAAATCTTTGCTCAAAGTACACATGTAAGCAAACTGCCAATGGAATGATTTTCTTTCACTAATCCTTGATGTTGTATAAATTAATTCTTCAACCAAGGAAGTACTTTTTAAAATTTTATTGCTAAAAAGTTTATTAATTTTACTTTGCATAATAAATGTTTACTCTTTGGTAGAAGTAAAATTTCAAATCCATTGACAAACCATAATACATGGAATAATCAGTGTAATTCAGAACACTTGATTGTAGTGTTTTATTTATATCACAACAGACAGAAACTGAGTGAATTATTTCAATCAGCTATAAATGTATTTCAGCCACCCACGTTATTCTAAAGCAATTCCCTAGAAATAATGTTTGTCCATATGCTTTCTAAATGCCTTGACGTTTAAAAATTTGAAGGGTTATCCAGGAATAATTTGACAGTGTTACCACTTCCTTCTTCAAACCTCAAACATTCCCATTGTATCTCAATGTTGTAAGAGCCAGTATCAATGGTCCAGTTTAAAATGATAATAACTATAGTGGTTATATAGCATTTCATCATGGGAACATCAAAAAAATGGATAAGAGGAGGCAACACTCCTTAAGTGTAATATTTTTTAAGTTCAAAGTGCAATACGAGGTCTCATCCCAAGTAACTAGCCCAGAACAAGTGCTTTTTTGATGGTCAAGACCATCACCCAAAGCTCCGTGTAATGTGGAGAAGTAAGCATATGTTATAAAACACTTAAATGCACTGATTTCATGTCCTTATAAAGCATGTTCTAAGTTGCATATGACTTTTCAGTGCTGTGGAACTAGATGAAGCACAGTGCAGGGGATTAGGACATTTCTTTTAAGTAGACACCATAACTTTGAACCCCAGTTCTCCTGGTTGCAGGTTTGTATCCTTGAGCAAGTCATTTAGACTGTCTCAACCCTATTTTCTAGGATACAGTTATAATTGTGATAGAGAATAAAAGAGATTATATATGAATAATTATATCCACCTTTATGAAAGTATCAGTATATGGAAACAATATATGATGAAGTGATAATCATATCGTCTGTATTCCTGGGTCTTGGATTGCTCTACTCAATCCTATTAAGATTTTTATAGCACATGACAAATTGCTTTTATTTGCCAACAAAAGTCTTATAAAAAACCTTGCTTCAGCCCCATCATTCTGATTTCATTGTGATCATGGCTCTAAATCATTTCCCCTGCTTCTCTGTTTTGTTTCTTTTGTATATTTTAAGATAATTTCCATCTAAACATTGTATGAACCACATCAGTGAAATCTAATTAGTAAATCACCTGCTTCAGCAGCATGTGCCTTGATCTCATTACTCCTCCCCGTGAGCCATATGTCTGCTTCCAACATCCATCTTTCTATGTGATTACTGCAGCAAAGAATTTATTTGGTTTTGCAAGAACTGTCTCACCTCTTTGCAAGGCATTTCTTTTCTTGAGTTTCCCAAGGTAGACATCCTGCAGTTGTCTTTCTCAACCCCATGCTGTGACTATGGTACAAAGGGTGCAAAGTAATAACAGTTTCTTTTTCTATCCTATGTGCTGTGCCTATGTGCTGTGTTGTTGGATTTTTGGTTTTGCTTCTTTTCTTTTCTTCACTGATAGTAAAAGATTAAAAGCTACTACATTGTGATTGTTATTTACTTGTTTATTCCCTTTGGGCCATTTTTCTTTCCCCAGAAAGAATTATATTAACATCTTATTGAACTTTGTGTCCAAAAGTGATCGTGCCTCGATATAATGTAGAAAAGTCAAAAAAAGAAACTGGGAAAAGAGTAAAAAAATAAGAAGTGAGTTGAAAAAAATGACCAGTCCTGGATTTTTTTTTTAAGTTGGATATTACCCATTTGAGCATCTAACTTTTCTTTGTTGGGAAAAAAGCTCTCATAAAAGTCTTTTGATAATTTTATAGAACCAGGATACCAATTAAGTTGGATGATATTATCCTAAGCAGCCCAGGAATTTCCTGAGATGAAATGAAAACTTTGGTGTAAATAGTGTCCACTTTTCTGCTTGCTCCAGTATTTGATTTTAATATTTAACACAACACAATTCATCCATTTAATATATATTTGTTTAATGCCTGCTATGTACCAAGCCCTGCTGTATGAACTGGGAATACAGTGATGAACAAGACATACATACTCACAGCTCTTATACCTCTTAATAGCTATTGAGGAAGGAAGGCACTGAACAAGGACACAAAGCAAAGGATGATGAATGCTGAGAGAGGAACAGGACTCCAGGATTCCTAACCTGGTGTAGAGGGCTGCTCTGAGAGCACAGCATCTAAACTGATACCTGGGAAGTGAGTAGAACTGACTGGAAGTTCGTAGAGATAATGCTTCACAAACAGTAGAAAGGCCCTAGGACGTAAGCATATTTGAATGTAGTTAAAGCAGAACCACTTCTAGAAACTATTCTCTATGTAGCCCTCAGCAGACTACTCAAAAAAAAAAAGGAAGGAAAACTTCACTACCTGACTCTATCAAGTCTCATTGTAAAAGTCTTCATACCTCATTATATCTTTCCTTCTATAATTGTAATCTCTCCCCAAATTTTATTATGAAAAATTTTAAGCCTACATAAAAGTGGAAAGAATTATACAGTGAACACACATGCTCAAAACCAAGATTCTACAATTAATATTTTGCCCTATTAGCTTTTTCACATATCAATCCATCTATCCATTCCTCTATTTATTCATCAATCCATGTTTTTTTTAAAGCAGTTTGAAATTAGTTGCAGACGTCAGGACACTCAATCCCTAAATAATTTCAGCATGTACATCATTAACTAGAGTTTGATATTTGCATGTGTCTGAGTGTGTATGTGTATAAAAACAAATATATATTTGTATATTTTAAGTGTAATACACATGATGAAACATAAAAAACACAGTTATACTATTCAATAAGTCTTAAAAAGTGTATTCATTTATGAAACTCAAACTCTTATCATGATATATATTATCATCACCCCAGACAGTACCCACCCCATGCCTTTTCCTAGGCTATCCCTGTCCCCACGACTCCCAAGGCAAACACTGTTCTCATTTCTTTCCGGTATAGATTAATTTACCTATTTTAGAACTTTTATATAAATTGACTCATATAGTATAAACTCTTTTGTATAAGCCTTTTTTTCCTTTAGCAAATTGATTTTGAGATTTATTCATGTTATATGTATTAATAGTTTGTTCCTTTTAATTGCCAACTAATGATCATTGTATGAATATATAGCAGTCTCTTTAGCCATTTTCTGATGAAAGACTTTTGGGCTGTTTCCAATTTGGGAATATTATAAATAAAACAGCTCTGAATATTCTTATACAGTGCTTTCTTGTGGACATATGCTTTCATTAACCTACCTCTAAGTAGTGAATATATTCTTTTGTAAGTATTCTTCTAAAAGCTGTTGAGTTTTAGCTTTTATGTTTAGGTCTCTGTACCACTTCAAATTAATATTTTATATGTTGTGAGGCAGGGGTTGAGGCTCCTTTTTTTTCCATATGGATTTTCAGTTGTTCAACACCACTTGTTGAAAAGTCTTTCTCCTCCCCCATTGGATTGCTTTGGCACTTGTGTCAGACATTAAGTGACCACATGGATATATTTTTGGTCTTGATTTCTCTAGTTTTTTAGTAAGTCTTGTTACTATTTAGTGTAAGTCCTCCAACTTGGTTCTTTTTTTTTTTTCAAGATAGATTTTGTTATCCTATGTCATTTGTATTTCCATATAAATTCTAGAATCTGACTATCAATTCCTACAAAAATGCCTGATAGTATTTTTTAAAATTTTTATTGGAGTATAGTTGATTTACAAAGTTGTGTTAGTTTCGGGTGTACAGCAAAGTGAATCAGTTATACATATACCTACTTTTTTTTTTAGATTCTTTTCCCATACAGGCCATTATAGAATATTGAGTAGAGTTCCCTGTGGTATACAGCAGGTTCTTATTAGTTATCTATTTTATATATAGTAGTGTGTATATGTCAATCCCAATCTCCCAGTTTATCCCTCCCCCCATCCCCTGGTAACCATAAGTTTGTTTTCTACATCCGTGACTCTAAGCCATGTCATAGGTTTGTCTTTCTGTGTCTGACTTACTTCACTCAGTATGACAATCTCTAGGTCCATCCATGTTGCTACAAATGACATTATTTTGTTCTTTTTATGACTGAGTAATATTCCATTGTATATATGTGCCACATCTGCTTTATCCATTCCTCTGTTGATGGACACAAGGGTTCTCTTTTCTCCATACCCTCTCCAGCATTTATTGTTTGTAGATTTTTTGATGATGGCCATTCTGACTGATATGAGGTGATATCGTATCATAGAAATGCCTGATAGTATTTTGATTTAGACATGACCTTTTCATATTGCTGCCTGACTTCCTCACATCATGGTGAGGTCCTAAGGGCAAAACTCTGAAGAGAAGAAGGGAGGAAAGGGGGAGGGGAGAAGAATGGGAGGGAGAGAGAGAGTATGCACCAGGTGGAAGATGCACTACTTACTATGACTCAATTTTGGTAGTCACACATCACTTCCTCTGCATTTTATTTTTCAAGTCAGTCACAAAATTGTCCAATTTCAAGGAAAGGGGCAAAGACTCTGAGGGGGGGAGTAACAAGATTCTGTTAGAGGATATGGTACCAGAACTTTTGCAGTGACTATTTTTGTAAACACACTTTGCCACAATTCTAGCAGTATTTTGGTACATTCCTTAGTATTGTCTAGATAAACATTCATGTTATCTGCAAGTAGAGATTTTTTTCATTAAAAAAATCTGTTTTAAATTTCTTTTTATTATCTTATTTCAGTGACTAGGACCTCCAGCGCAATTATGAATAGAGTAAGAGTAAACATCTTTTCCTTGTTCCCTATGGGAGGGTGTTTTAATATTTCACATTAAATGTGATATTAGCTATAGTTTTTCATAGATGCCATTTATCAAATTGATTTTCCCAGTTTACACAGAATATTACTTATGAATAGGTGTTAAATTTCACCAACTGCTTTTTCTGAATCTATTGAGATGATTACATGGTTTTCTCCTTTAATCTGCTAATATGGTGAAGTACAGTGTTTTCTGATTGTTAAACCTTGAATTTCTGGGGAAAAAACACCACTGGTTTATGATGTATTATCCTTTTTATAAGTTTCTGGAGTCAAGTTTATAATATTTTTAAAATAATTTTTGTGTCTATGTTCACAAAATATATTGGTTTACAATCTTAATTTTGTTAGCTCTGACCTCAATAAAACAAGTTACAAAGTGTTCCTTTTCCTCTATTTTCTGAAAGACTTTGAGTAAGTTTAATGTTATTTCTTTCTTAAGATGTGGTAGAATTCACCAGCAAAATCATATGGGACTAGAATGTTGTTTGTGGGACAATTCCTCCACAAATAAAATTTCTTTAATTGATATAAGGTTATTCATATCTTGTATTTCATTGTGTGGTAGCTTGGTTAGTTATATTTTTCAAGAATTTGTCCATTTCATCTAAATTGTTGAACATATTGGCATAAAGTTGTTCATTATATTTCATTTTACATTTTTAATGTCTTTCATTCTTGTTAGTGCTAATTTATGTTTTATCTTTTTTCTTGATTTTTCTTGTTTAGTATCCAGCCAGGAATTTATCAAATTTCTACTATTTTCAAAAAAATCAAATTTAAATTGGCACAATTTTGAAGTGACATATATTTGTTAGATTGTTTGATAAACGTCTTTCTTTTTTTGGTTCATAATTGTATCCCAAGTGTCTAGCACAGTGTCAGGCTTATAATAGGTGCCTTCTAAATATTTTTTATGAAGTGAATGAATGAATGAATGATCCCTCTATGTAGTTATAAATCTTGTGAAATTTAGGAATAATAATATTAAATAAAATGTTTGCTTTTAACTAGTTTTTGACTTAAGAATAGTGATAACAATACAGAGCTCTTGATTAAGAGATGTATAATGCTGTTTCTTTGGTCAGAGATATAAATGAAATTTCCCCTACACTTATATCAATGTTTGCGACAAAATATTACTATACTGTAAAAATATAAAATAAATGTTACTAGGTTTTTTTCTTCTTTTAATTCAGGCAACTGTCCCCGAGTAAATGGTCCTCAGAGAGGGAATATTTCCAATCTGAATTTTCTTTTAATGAAACCATAACAGAATTACGGTAACCTGATATTAAAGTTCCTTAAAATTATCTTTGAGTAGTTTAGCTAATAATTATTGACCTCAGAGGCTGACAGATTACTTCAGATATCTGAGGTATCAACACTTACATAAAACATATATCTATTAAAGTAGAACATATCAATTGTATCAGAATGCTGGATCTGGATTGAAGGAAACACATGGAAACTGAGCAGCTGTTATGAATTGAGATCAGCGGGTCTAAAATTTTCATGGGATTCCAAAATCCACTTTTCTGGGAAATTGCATTAGAAAAGGGAGCAAGACATTGGATCTGGATGATTTCTATTTTGCTCATCAGACCTCTTGTCAACAGATTCTATGAACAACTGAAAGTATATTTTATTTGCATCTCTGTCATTATATACAGGGGATTATTTTTTAATCATTGAGAAGTGAAATTTAGTACCCCTTAATAACAACAAGGAAAAATAATAATACATCTGTTTGAGTTTGGAGAGACTTGTGAAGGCTCAGAAATAGTTGAGCATGAAAACATTCTCTGTAAGATTTCATTCGTCTTCCATTACCTATAAACTGATAGCTAAGCTTCTTGGTCTAGTTTCATGGGGTCTGTGATATGGCCCTCTTTACTTCTTCCAATTCCTGGTTCACTTTTCCCTGGTAGCAGCTATTCACACTAGATAGGCTGCTTCTTCCTGGTCTTCCCTCCAAGGATGCTTATCATTACCTGTGAGTCTTTGCTCTTGCTTCTTGACTTCCACATCACCTCCACATTTGCCTCAGTATGAATATGCTCTCCTTCCTCTCCGTTCATACATACATACATACATGTCCTCAAAACCTGGGTCTGGTCCAAAATTTTCCATATTTTTCTTCCAATTTTTGCAACATACAGTGACTGCTCCCTTTCAGTTCCTGTGGCACCACTAACTTTGAATTTTAACTACTCTGTAAAATTAATTTCTGTTTTATATATTCAAACCTCTTTATGGACTATAAGCCCCTTGAGAGTAAGTACCACGTGTAATATTTCTAAAGTATATAACTTTTCTGCCTTAAATATTGATCATGTTAAAATAAGATAGGCAGTTAAGCAACCAAATTTTGGTCACACAAACTTGGGTTCAAATACCAAGTTGGGTTCCAACTCCCCCTATTCAGTAAGGTAATCATGGGTAAGTTACTTAACATCTCTAAACATCAGTTTCTTTGTTTTTTGTAAGCGAGATGATCCAAGTTATAAATTGGGAATAGTAAGTTGACAATAAGGACTAAATAAGATAATGGATATAATATGCATTATGCATGGTTAAGAAATGCCAGTTATTCTTATAATACTACATTTATTTAATGAGTCAGAGTTATCTTTATGGATATCATTGTTTGAACTGAGCCATGCTAAGGTGTACAGGACTATTTGGTTCTACTGTAAATGAGCCCCAAGTGTTATCCTTACTTTAGTTACTTATCTGTTCTTTACATCTTTTGTTTTCTACCTCAACCTCAAGGTATTGGTTGTATGCTTTCTTTGATGTCCATATGCCTACATCAAGGAACATCTCATTCTTTTTTGCTTTTAATCTTATATGCAGCAATGCTAGGATTTGTCCTAAAACCTACACTGATTTGATGCTTGCTCTAAGGAATGGAAGTTTTGGTGCTACAAATCTTGAACTTGTCCCAGGCACACACTAGAGATTTCATAAACATTTTTTAATTGGTGAGTTAATCAGCATATTAACAAATGAATGCATGAACATATGAATAGAATTAAGGAATGAATAAATGCATACTGCTGTCCCTGTTTACTTTCAGATATAACTTGTTTCCTGACTTCCTCTGGATCCATTCTTTCTAGCGGCTGAATGACACCAACCTTATACTTGGTTTAATTCACTGGTTTTCATGTTTTGGTTTGAATTCTCTTTAAAAGTTCCCCCTATTCTTCTTGCAATTTTTGCTTCCCTAACATCTATTCACATTTGGAGTCACATTGACATGGTGCATGATTCCCTTTGTTTTTTGTTACTTCAGTGCCCTCTTCCCATAGAATTTCTCCTTAAGTCCAGATCTTAGTCATTAGTCTTGAATTTTGTGCTTGAACTTGTCCAAACAATGAAAACAAGATCCTCTCCTGACACTTTCTGAATTCCCTGCTTCAGTCCAACTTCTGTTCTCACTAAGACAGTCCTTCTAGCTCACCTATCTCCAGGTGCAGATTTTGGTGTTCAAGATACTCCCTACTGCTGGCTATGTTCTCTGGTCTATTGCTTTCTCTTACACACTGTTGAACTTGCTCTACTTACTATCCCTGCAATTCCTGTTTTTGTAGTATGTGATGTAAAGAATGGACAACCCAGCCAGATGTAATATTGTTCAATATACATTAATCTTCACATTCTCTTTCTTAGTCCATAGGGTAGTGTTCTCCTCCGCAAAAAAAGTCCAATGCTTTTTTTAAATAGTATTTTTAGCTGTGCAAAAATATTTCATGTCTGAATCATATTCTAGATCAGTGTTTTACAAGCATTTTTCTAAACTTACAATAAGAACTTTAACACTAAGACATGATAATGTGTGTATGCATTGTAATGCATGTACTTAAACCATTATTTAATGCAATGATATATGTAATATTTTCTAGCCTGTTCTATCACATTCTACTTATTTTTAAATAATGTTTGTTGCTACCCACTACTGGGTCATAGCTTCCATGTTTTGTTAAACATGTCCGATTCCTGGATTGCATAAAAATGTGGCATTCCTGAAATTTCTTTCAAGAGTGGTTGCTGACTTTATTAACTTTCAGTCACAGTGATCTCCATGCAGGGAAGTAAAACAAACAAAAACCCACAAAAAACGAGTGTAAAATAATTTTGTATGCCATAGATTTTTAAAATTTATTATTTTCCCACTGACTCAGTGTTTGACACCCTTCCCCTCTCATGGAGCATAATACCCAATCCTTTTCAGGTATCCATTCGTGCTTAAAAATTAAAACTCCCATTTAGCCAATTTGAAATGTTGTAGCCATTGGAAGTCAGAGATATGGGAGATGTTTTGAAAGAGGGCAAGATTGGATAATTCTGTCATCATGGCAACAATTTACATTAGCTGGGTCCTTTCCATGATTTTAACAATGGAGGACAGATTTTTCTCCAGTGGTGTTCTTCAAAGTGGAAAAAGGTAGCACTTCAAAAAAGATGTTGCACGATATCAATAATCTTGGCAAATTCAATTTTAAACAAAGTTACTTTTTTAACTAAAAGACTTCTCCAAATATTTTAAGGCCAACATGCATGCTGAATCTCTGGTTCAGTCTGTTATGGCGTACCATCTTCCAGTACATTTGTAGAAACTATTGAAAGAGAATACACTGAGCTAGGGGTTAGGGATTTGGAAACAAAGTGTTGCTGATGAGCTGCGGTAGAGGGCTTTACTCCTAGTAACATCTCATTTGCCATGGCTCCTCATCCTCAACCTTCTTACTCAACAAACAGTCATAGCTCTGTTCTGTTTGTTATGAAAACTTTGCATATGGCTTAATTTTCATTTCAAACTTAATGAAACCTCCTACTTATAGTGGTTTGGGGTTGGAGCCACAGACACCTAATTTGCAGGCACCCAGCCCTAGTTGCAGACTTCAACAGGCTAAAAATATACCCATCCAAGTTTTGCAGTTATTTCCATTTTCTTAGCCAGACCTTGACACTTCAGTATCTAAAATTCAGACTGGAAATTTCAAGAGAAACATTAGTTATCATTAATGAGTCTTATATATTCTAAGTTGAAAATAAAAGAATAAAATAGTAATTGGAGGACAAAGAGTAATTTCTAGAGGGACTATTTAACTATTTGAGAGTAATTCCTAGAGATTATTTTTTGATATATCATTTTTGTTAACTAAAAATCAAAGCTATTCTGAGTAATAAATAAGCAAAGTAGATTGTCTTGAATCTAACAGGAAGGTATAAAATAGTAAAACTTTAATTATGTATTTAAGTATTAGGTTTGAAAAATGTATTTTCTATCCCATTTCAAAAACACTGTAGGAGAATAATTTCATAATGGCTTTTCAAATGTAAATATTATTTTAATACAGATCTAGAAAGTCAGACAACCAAATTCTAGAACAGATGTCATATTAGAACAACTACTTTAGAATATTTAAGAAACTATGTTTCATTTTTCCAAAGCATATTTCCAAAATATTTAATTTGTTTGGCTTTAAATCCCCAGCATTTATGTCCTGCTCAAGAAGTTTACCTTTGAACAGATTTTTTGAGTTAGGAAATTTATACTGAAGTTTTAAGAAAGTGTTAAATTTCATGACTTAGTGAACGTCCTCTTTCCTTCTACTCCTGCTTTGGCCTGCCTTATGCTGTTTCCTTATTTTTTAAAAAAAAAATTTAGCTCAACTTTTTAGTTTAGAATACTTCTAGATTTCAGAAAACTTACACAAATAGTATAGAGAACTCACATGTACCCCACTCCCAGTTTCCCCTGTTATTAACATCTTACATTGGTACCCCATGTTTGTCACAATTAATGAATTGATGTTGAAACATTGTTTTTAACTAAACTTCATACTTCAGGAGTCAGATTTCCTTTTTTTTTTTTTTTTCAACTTAGTGCTCCCCGCCTTTTTTTCTGCTCCTGGATCCTAAGATACCACAGTGCATTCAGCGTTCAAGACTCCTTAGGCTCTTTTTTTACTGTGAAAATGTCTCATTTCCTCATTTTTGATGACCTTGCCACTGTTGAAGAGTACTGCTCAAGTATTTTGTAGAATGTCGCTCAATTAAAAATTGTCTGATTTTTTTTTTATTAGACTGAGGTTATGAGTTTTTTGGAGGAAGACAACAGAGGTAAAGTGCCATTTTCATTTCATCATATCAAGATTACATAATGTCAACATGACATCCCTATTGATGTTAACCTTGACCACCTGGCAGAGGTAGTTTTAGTCAACTTTCCACTAAAGAGTTACACCTCTCTTCTCCTTTTCAAAACTGCACTCTTTGTAAGGAGGTCACTTTTGTGTAGCTCACACTTAAGCATGGATATAATGGCTTTAAAAAAAAATAATATAAAGATAACATAGGATGTAATGGTGACATATAGATTTATATAGCACTTTACAATTTACGAAGTGAATTTACTTATCTATGATCTAGTCACCAACACCTTGCTGTAGGCATGGAAGAAATCATAGAGGTGAGAATAATTGATAAAGCATCAAGTAGGTGAAGAAAAAGGATATTGTTCCTTTTAGGAAAACCCACTGAATGGCAGCTGGTTGGCTTCAGACTTCCTAGAATATTTCATTGTTTTTCGCTCTTGTGTCTTTTCCAACTGTCACTTAGAAGTCGTCCTTTGAATGTCTTCCCATCACCCCTAAATCAACGTTACAAATGAAAACCCATCATATTGTCCATCCTCTCCCTCTACCACCTCAGCTACATTTCTCTCTCTTGTACATATACCTTTGTTAAAACAACTTTTCATCCAAACTTTCCTGATTCTGCCCAAAAAACCCTACACTTTCCTCCTATCTAGGCTGGATTCTTTGAAATCACTTTGAAGTAATTCTTTTATTTAATTTCCCATATCCAGTGGGTCATCAATGATCTCCTTCTTCAAAATGTCATCCATTTCTATCCCTTTTTCTTTGTTCTTGAAGCCTAAGCCCTAGTTATGCTTATATCCCCTCATGCCTGGACTGCTACAGTTTTTTCATTTGTTCTCTGTTTACAATAATTCTTTCTTGCAATAGTCATAAATACCAATTTTATTGCCCCACTTCCCTGTTCAAAAAATTTAGTAACTCTGAATCTTAGCACAGCATTTCTACATGTCTTCTGGATTCGACATAGCAGACACAACCTAACTTCCCATTACTGTATGATAAGCTTGCAGAACTCTAATCAGACTGAAATAATGGCCCTAAAAGTAAGCCTATGGTCCTCCCCTCCTTGAATGCTCTTCTAATGTCCCCACTCATTTATTCAGACCCTAGTCATTCTTCAAGGGTCAGTTTAAATTCTATTTTTCATTGAAGTACCTCTTAATAAAATCTTAGATTCAGAGTAAGTCGAGGTTGATAGACACTGGAGTAAAAATAAGCTAGCTCTGTGAATCATTTGATGTTGTCTTATGATGAGGCGAAGCTTCTGTTTTCTCATTCTATTGTATTCCCCACAACACATAGACTAACGATGGACATGTAAGAGATTGTACAATAAATGCTTCATGTCGATTGATTATGAAGTTTCTATTTCTTTTTAAGGGAGTAGCCATTGAAACTTGGCTGCTTTCCCCTTTGCATTTGTCTGCCAGCATTAAACATTAATTAGGCTATGTATTCCAGTTTTTCAAATATAACAATTTCTGAAAAAAATAAATCTTCCTAAAGTGTTTTCTCAAATTTTAACTACATTCTGTTGGCTATTTAGCAAAATTGAGACTTTTTTTCCCCACTTTGGAAGCTTTCTATACAAAGGGGATTTGTAAATTTTCTTTTAAAATTATAGACTTGTATAGCAATTATGGTTTTGTTGACAATATTAAAAAAACTCTAACAAGAAGGAGGAGTTGAATAGAGAGCCAGTTTTTCTCTACCAAAAATGGAAAAAATAATATTTGGAGAATTTATATTTGTTTGCCTCCTGCGGAAAATTTAGAGAATTATTTTTAAGGTCATATTAGAAACAGTTCCAAGTGAATGCAGTAAAGGCCTCCCTAGTGAGATGGAAGGGTTGCCAAATCAATCCCATCAAAAGGAGATCTTACTTAGAAGCTTCAGAACAAACTCTCAAAATGCCTCTGTCCTGTGCTTTCCAATATGAAAGAAACAAAACAAATTAGAGAGTGAAAGTGGCTCTGGAGAGTTGTTTGCTAAACATTGAAACAACTCAGGATACTGAACTGAAGGAAATTATTATTTTTATCATCAAAGTTTGTTGCAGTAGCAGCTTTGCATGGAAGCATAATTGCTTTAAAAAGTGCTTGTGGGGTCGTGGTGAGTGGGCACAGGAGGCCTGGAACCGTAAATTACTTCAATCAGCAAAGGGAAAGGCATCCAGCCCATCAACTCCATAGGGATTGTTCATTCATTCATTAACTATGGCTATAACTGCTTCATCATAGCTGAAAACAAAAACATCCACTTAAGTTACCAAACACTGGTATCAATTATTAAAGCCATGTGAAGAGGGGGCTTTGTATATCTTTTAATGACTATAAAAACTGAGTTTCCTTGAAGGCACCACATATTGTACTATCACACTGAAATCAGTGTTGTTTACAGAAGGAAAGTATTTTGCTGAAAAGTTGTGATAAGCCTCTGTCTCTCACACCAGTTATTATTTTGCAAAAACCAAAAAAGCCATGCTCATTATAGGCAGATGTGCTGCCCGCCTTTACGAAAATGAAGTTCTAAAAGAGGCAAAACTAGTAAATGTATAGATGCAACCACATGCAAATTAACTATAAAACTCAATTTCTCTGGTCTTACTCTCTCCCTATTCTTTTTCTCCTTCCATTCATTATCTTTATTTCTTTAAAGACTTTTTGCCTTTCTGTTTGGGAGCTGGAAATTAAACTAAAGAGGCAGCCTTGGTTGGTGAGCGACCTTGTGCATTGCTTACCTGAAGCCTGTCATGAGGTGTATGAAACTTGCCAGAGCAAGGGAAAAGATCCAGGTGATTTACTATCTCTTGGGAGTTTCCTTAGGTTGTTAGCATTTAGTGATCAAGAGGCCAGGTTTGACAATTTTAGGAACTAAAACTTTTGAAGATTTGCTCTTTCAATTCAACAGCTCCATTTTTCTTGTTGAAAATACATACTTCACATGAAAGTGGGACATGATTTTAAACTTTTAACTCATTTAAAAATTTTCTCTTTTTCTCTCTCTCAAAGAAATAAAAATCATGAAATGGCATGGTACATTTTTATAAGTAAGCTTTGAAAGGTCATGATGTGAGACATGATTCATAAAGCTTCTAGATAAAGACAATACACTAAATTTGCAAGTTAAGAAAAATGTGAAAATAATAAAACACTGACTAAACAGAATAATCACAGGAAATCTCAATCCTACGTAATATTAATAGGTAACTTGTATTATGCATTAAAAATGCTTTCACATGGGTTATATCAATTGATCTCTGTTAACCCTTTCAACAAAATTTGATATATACCATTGAGCTAAGTGAGGTCTGATTCTTGGAGGAATGGGGCTGGCCAGTTGAAATAAAGGAAAATTGGAGAAGTAAGATATTGTTCCCTATTCCCAAGTCATTGGGGACATTTTGTTTTCTTCTTTCTTGATATAATTTCCAGAGTTTCATGTCTGGAGACAAAGGGAAATTGTTATTATTCAAGGATAAAATGATTGTCTCTGTAGACAATTCTATCTTATATACAAAAAAGCTAGTAGAACCAATAATTGAGTTGTTCAATGTATTACAATACTAGTTCAATACACAAAAAATCAACTGTATTTCTATATATTTGCATCCAACAATTGGCGATTAATATTTTTAAATATTTTAAAAAGCATCAATAATACTTAGAGATAAGCTTGTTGGAAAATGTAATGTGTGTATATATATATATATATACACACACTAAAATTTATGAAATATTCATATATACTGTGTTCATGCATTATGGTTATGCTTATATAACCATTTGAAATGTAAATAATTAAAACTTTAAAAGCAATTCTTAGCTGATGGGAAATCCAAAACCAAAGATGGGCCAGATTTGGCCCATGAGCCATTGTTTGCTTACCCCTGTTGTACATATCACAATCAGCATATGAACAATAATACAGTGCTACTGTGTTATTTAATTGTTATATATTAGTAAAATGAGCAACTGAAAGAAATTAAGATGTAAGTTTTATATCTGAACACCTACCTTCAAGTATAAATAACTTAAGCTGAAACTTTCCTTATATGCTCTTTATGCTGAAATTTAATGTCAGTTGAAGCGTAAGAGTATGTTTATTATTGCAATAATAAAATGATTAATGATGAAAGTGATTAATTTTGTGCACAAAAACAATTATTAGGGGTTTTGCACAATCAATCAGTAAAAGATTGCTAGCTAGATAACATCTCAAAGCATACATAGCTTTCAAACCAAAAAAGTTGATAATATTATAAAATTCAAAGCAGAATGCTAGAGTTTATATTATATCCTATTTCTGATCTTACAGAATTGGGTTTTGTAACTGGACAAGGCTGGTACCAAACCCAAGTTCAGCTGCTTGATGGCCAATACTCAAGAAACAAGTGTTGGTGGAAAAGGAAAAGTTGCTTTGCTCAGGAGTCTAGGAACCTGGGATGATGGTGGATAAATGTCCTAAGACCATCTCCAAGTTGCCAGTTAGGAGACAAAGGTTTTAAAGGCAGTGTGAGGAAGGGGCCTGCAGCGTGCATGATCAGCTTGTGTAGAATTCTCGGATTGGTTGGCATCAAAGTGAAGTTTTGAGCCTCATCAACCTTCTGGTTTCAACTGGTCTGGGGTCTATTTGCTGGCAGTCAGCAGTTTTCATCTGGTGAGGGTGTGCTTCCTATAAAAACAACTAAGGAAGTGTGTCAGGCCTTTATCTTTCAGGGAGCTGGGAGTTTGATGACTGCTATGTGGCTGGTTTATAGTCTAAATTATTACCAGTTTCCAGGCCCAACAGCTATTTCATATTTCCTAATCATTAACTTTTCAGCCAATAATTTGAGACTCAGAAGGCCTGGGAAACTAAAGCTTTTCTACGAACAAGAGGCAAGTGGAGGACATGGCAGAGGGGGTCTGTCCCTGGAAGACCCCATAGGGTCCTGCTTGGTTATAATATCCCCTTTTCTTTGTTACTTCTCGATCTTGAGGAGGGACAGGTATGGAACATGAAAGGGAGTCAAGTTTTGGATAGAGAGGTTAATCGTAAACTTGGCAGAGAACTCAGTTTTAGGAGACTTGGTTTCAGTTTTATAACTAATAAAATTAAAAATAATCTGTATATACTGTACTTAATGTGTATTTTTCTTTTCCAATTATACCATGAGTGTTTCCAGCAGGAAAATATTCATCTGGAATTTTCCTATCATTTAAAGATAAATTAAAGCAGTATAATCTAGCTCAAGATTTCATAAGGCGAAAAAAAGCCCTCCAAAATAACATTTAATGAAAATTTTCATGTTTAGTTATCTTTGATCCAAGAATGATAAGGAATTTAAAGAGTGAAGAAAAATAGTTGCAGGAAGATGAGGTATTCAAAGCAATTTTGTTCTCATCAATCAAACTTCAAGACAATAGACTTTACGAGATTGCTTTCAGAAGATAATTCCTTATAGTTTTACATGTATAGTGACTAAAATTTAAATAAAACATGTTGAAATAATTTCTATAGCCAACAACCACTTTTAATAAGCATGAAGGATTTTTGAGATCTGCTTACGGTATAAATTCTAGGTACAATGTTCCATCTAGAATCTACTGAAAAACTTCTTCCTGAATTATATTCTGCTGTACACCTGAAGATTGGTGATATTAGTAATTTAGCTGTTTGTTTTGTGTACATTGCACAGTTGAGCATATCAAAGTAATAAGAAATCGTCTTTAAATCTGACAGCTCTGTGGGTGATGATGAATTAAATCTTGCTTCTGCTTGACTGGTTTGCTGAGAGAGTTCTTGGTCTCAAACAACTAGCAACATAGTGAATTTACCTGAAGAAATATTTATAGAAGGGAAAATTTTAAAAGTGTTATGCAATTTCATTGACAATTGAACAAAAATGGTGAAGATTGTGAATGATTACAAGCATATGATGTTTTATTCCCATCCTAAAGTTGTGTGTTCAGAAAGTAATGATAGCACCATGCAATGGAATGGAATTACAAACCACAAGCAGAAAGATCGTGGATCCCTTTTTATCATTCTTCTTCAGCCAGGAACAAACTATATGACATAAAAAAATTTGGGGACCAGTTTGTCGTGTGTTTATATATGATGTTTATGTACTGCTACTACTACAAGTTAAAAGTCCGCTTGAATCAAAGCAAGCCTTAATAATGTACTTTGCAGACAGCAATATTGACATAGCAGGACTTATAAGAAATAGTTCCTTACAGAGAAAATTTTGTGTTTCCAGAAACCAGTTGAAGAAGTGACCAAATTCAAGTGCTTTTAGAAGACATATACACTTGGATGCTGTCTATTGAAAGATCCTCCCATAATTCTACTCTAGGGTAGATGCTGAAATTGTAGAGAGAGTAATGAGAGCAGAAAAGCAAATAGAAATTGAGAGATGATTACATTATCTTGAAGGCCAGTTGCTTTGCTCCACTGTCACATTTCTAGATCCAAAATGTGGAATACTTTTTTTTTCTCTCAAGGGATTTTGCTGTAGCAGGTGTGTGAACAATATGAGAAATAAAAATTTTTATAAGTGAGGGAGGCAGTTTTAACTTTCCTTCTGAAAATATTTACAATGCATTGTCAAGCTTCAATTTATAAGATTATGAAAATATAATTGTGTCATCAACAACCAACAGAATCTTTAAGTATAGGAACTGAAGAGGAGAGTTTAGCTACTTTCTACTAGGGAGGAAGAAAAACTTCAGGGCAATATTTATTTATTTAGACTTTTTTCTGTAAGGAAGAATGATCCCTTCTCCCATGTTAATTCACTCATTCAGTTATTTGTTTATATAGTTGACCTTATTCTTTGGCCATTAGGATTTACTTCATGCTAGCACTGTGCATGACCCTGTCTCCTCCCTTCTTTTTCTCTTCCTCTTTATTTCTCTTTCTCTGTCTCATAATACTTACAATACAAGATCAGCATGTAAGTTGTGCTCATTAGTAAACTCAGTTTTCAGTTCTAGGAGCTATATTGTAAATTGTTTGGGATTATTTATATAGACAACCATGTTGTCTGCAAACAGAGACAGTTTTATATCTTCATTTTGATCTATATGCCTCCTATTACCTTTTCTTGCTTTGTTGTACTAGCTGTGAAGTTGTGATAGTATAACATTGATTAGAAATCATGACAGAGGCATCTTTGCCTTATTTCTAGAATTGATAGGAAAGTAGTCTTTCACCGTTACATATGGTTCTGGCTCTGGGATTTTTGTAGATACCCATTAAAGATTTTAAAAAATTCCTTTCTGATTTTAGTTTTAAGAGAGCTTTTATCATGAATGGATGTTAAATTTCATCAAAAAAATTTGTTTTGGTTTTTCTTTTCAGATGGTCATGTGTATTTTCTCCTTTACTCTTTCAGTATAATAAATTGTATCAATTGATTTTAAATGTTACTCCTTTTAAATGTTACTCCAGCCTTGCATTCCTGGAGTAAATCCCACTTGATAGCGATGCATTACCTTTGTATATATTGCTGGATCCAATTTATCAATATATTGTTGAGGATTTTTTGAGTCTATATTCATGAAATATATTGGTCTGTAATTTTCTTATATTTTTCTGAGTTTTAATTTTAGGGTAAATGTGTCTTCATAAATTGAATTAGACAGTATTCTCTACCTTTGTATTTTATGCAGTAAGTTGTGTAGAAATGATAATTCTTAATTAAATATTTGACAGAATTCATCAGTAAAACCATGTTGACCTGGAGTTCTGTGTGTGTATGTGTATATGTGTTTTATTTGGAAAGTTTTTAACTTTGAATTTAATTTCTCTAATAGATATAGGACTATTCAAGTTATCTATTTCTAAGTCAGTGATAGACATTGGGTAGTTTGTATCTGTCAAGGAAATGTTCCATTTGTTCTAAGTTGTGGAATATTTGGGCACTATATTGTTGGTACTGTTGTCTTATTATTTCTTTAATGGCTAAGGGGTCTGTAGAGACATTCTATTGCTGTTGGGTAAAATGCTCTATAAATATCAGTTAGGTCCAGTTGATTGATAATGTTCAGGTCTTCTGCATTCTTTTTAAATTTTTTTAAAAATTGAGGTATAGTTGATGTACAACATAGTGTTTCACAATGATTAAAGGTTATACTCCATTTATAGTTATTATAAAATATAGGCTATATTCCCTGTGCTGTACAAAATATCCTTGTAGTTTATATATTTTATACATAGTAGTTTGTACTTCTTAATCCCTTCCCCCTATTTTGCACCTCCCCCCATCTCTCTCCCTACTGGTAACTACTAATTTGTTCTCTATATCTATGAGCCTGTTTCTTTTTTGTTATATTCACTAGTTTGTTTTATTTTTTAGATTCCATATGTTTGTGGTATTGTACAATATTTGCTTTTCTCTGTCTGACTTATTTCACTTAGCATAATACCCTCCCAGTCCATACATATTGGCCCAATTTGCAAAATGGCATTATTATTTATGGCTGAGCAATATTCCATTGTATGTATATACCACATTTTCTTTATCCATCCATCTGTTGATGGACACTTAGGTTGCTTTCATATCTTGGCAATTGCAGATAATGGTGCTATGAATATTGGGGTGTATGTATCTTTTCTAATTAGTGTTTTCATTTTCTTCTGATATATTTCCAGGAGTGGAATTGCTGGGTCATATAGTAGTTCTAGTTTTAGTTTTTTGAGCAATCTGCATACTGTTTTCCATAGTGACTGCACCAAGTTACATTCCCACCAACAGTATACAAGGGTTGCCTTTTCTCTACATCCACACCATTTTGATGATGGCCATTCTGACTGGTGTGAGGTGATACCTCCTTGTAGTTTTGATTTGCATTTCTATAATAATTAGTGACATTGAGCATCTTTTCATGTGCCTTTTTGGCCATCTGTATGTCTTCTCTAGAGAAATATCTATTTAGATCTTCTGCCCATTTTTGGATTGGGTTGTTTGTTTTTTTGATATTGAGCTGTCTGGGCTGTTTGTATATTTTGGAGATTAATCACTTGTCAGTTGCATTGTTTGCAAGTATTTTCTCCCATTCTTTAGGTTGTCTTTTTGTTTATGCTTTCCTTTGCTGTGCAAAAGCTTTTAAGTT
Source organism: Balaenoptera acutorostrata (assembly GCF_949987535.1). Classification (NCBI taxonomy): domain Eukaryota; kingdom Metazoa; phylum Chordata; class Mammalia; order Artiodactyla; family Balaenopteridae; genus Balaenoptera; species Balaenoptera acutorostrata. The sequence goes on from NC_080075.1 coordinate 60,221,483, forward strand.
TAATTAGGTCCCATTTGTTTATTATATTTTTACTTCCATTACTCTAGGAGTTGGATCCAAAAAGATATTGTTGTGATTTATGTCAAAGAGTGTCCTGCCTATGTTTTCCTCTAAGAGTTTTATCAGATTTTCTATGTATAGTATCATGTCATCTGCAAACAGTGACAGTTTTACTTCTTCCTTTCCAATTTGGATTCCTTTTATTTCTTTTTCTTGTCTAATTACTGTGGCTAGGACTTCCATTACTATGTTGAATAAAAGTGGCAAGAATGGGTATCCTTGTCTTGTTCCTGATCTTACAAGAAATGCTTTCAGATTTTCATCATTGAGTATGATAATGTTATCTGTGGTTTTGTCATATATGGCCTGTATTATGCTGAAGTATGCTCTCTCTATGCGCACTTTCTGAAGAGTTTTTATCATAAATGGATGTTGAAGTTTGTAAAATATTTTCCTGCATCTGTGAGATGATCAAATGGGTTTTTTCTTCAATTTGTTAATGTGATGTATCACACTGATTGACTTGAGGATATTGAACGGTCCTTGTATCCCTGGAATATATCTCACTTGATTATGGTGTATGATCCTTTACATGTATAGCTGGATTCAGTTTACTAATATTTTGTTGAGGATTTTTGCATCTATGTTCATCAGTGATACTGGCCTATAATTTTCTTTTTTTGTGATATCTTTGTCTGGTTTTGGTACCAGGGTGATGCTGGTCTCATAAAATGAGTTTGGAAGTGTTCCTTCCTTTGCAATTTTTTGGAATAGTTTCAGAAGTATAGGTGTTAAGTCTTCTAAATATTTAGTAGAATTCACCTGTGAAGCCATCTGGTTCTGGACTTTCGTTTGTTGGGAGTTTTAAAATTACTGGTTCAATTTCAGTACTGGTAATTAGTCTGTTCATATTTTCTGTTTCTTCCTGGTTCTGTCTTGGGAGATTGTACCTTTCTAAGAATTTGTCCATTTCTTCTAGTTTGTCCATTTTATTGGTGTATTGTTGCTTGCAGTAGTCTCTTATGATCCTTTGTATTTCTGTGGTGTTGGTTGTAACTTCTCCTTTCTTATTTCTAATTTTATTGATTTGAGCTCTCTCCCTTTTTTTCTTGATGAGTCTGGCTAAAGGTTTATCAATTTTGTTTATCTTTTCAAGGAACCAGCTTGTAGTTTCATTGATCTTTTCTATTTTTTTTTTTTTTTTGTATCTCTTTCATTTATTTCTGCTTTAATCTTTTTGATTTCTTTCCTTCTACTAACTTTGGGTTTTGTTTGTTCTTCTTTCTCCAGTTGCTTTAGGCATAAGGTTAGGTTGTTTATTTGAGATTTTTCTTATTTCCTGAGGTAAGCTTGTATCACTGTAAACTATATGTTATTTGTTCCTTTTCCCTTGCTTCTTTTATTATTCTCTCTTTATCTTTAATTTTTGTCACTTTAGTTACAGTATGTCTTGGTGTGTTCCTCCTTGGGTTAATCCTGTATGGGACTCTCTGCACTTACTGGCCTTGGATGTCTGTTTCCTTTGCCAGGTTAGGGAAGTTTTCAGCTTTTATATCTTCAGATATGTTCTTCGGCCCTCTCTCTCTCTCTTTTCTCCTCCTGGGACCCCTATAATGCGAATATTAGTGCACTTCATGTTGTCCCAGAGGTTTCTTAAACTGTCCTCATTTCTTTTCATTACTTTTTCTGTTCAGAATCAGTGATTTCCGCTACTTTGTCTTCCAGCTTGCTGATTCGTTCCTTTGTATCATTAGTCTACTGTTGATTCTTTCTAGAGAATTTTTCATTTCAGTTTTTTTATTATTCATCTGTTTGGTTGTTTTTTATATTTTCTAACTCTTTGTTAAAAAATTCTGATTTCTCACTCTGTGCATCAATTATTCTCCTGAGTTCTTTGATCATCTTTATGATCACTACCCTGAACTCTTTCTTGGGTAGATTACCTATCTATACTTCACTTAGTTCTTTTTCTGAGGTTTTATCTTGTTCCTTCATCTGGAACATGTTTCTCTGTCACCTCATTTTGCCTAAGATGCTGTTTTTATTTTTATGTATCTGGGAGGTTGGTTACATTTCCTGACCTAGGAGAAGTGGCCTTTTGTAGGAGACATGCTGTGCATCCCAGCAGTGCACTCCCCTCTTGTCATTCATGCTATATGCTCTAGTTGTCCCTGCTGTGAGGGCTTTGTGAGTCCTTCTGTTATGGCAGGCTAACTATGTGGGCAGTCTGGTAGGCTTGGTTGGTCCCCAGTCTGGTTAATTGCCAGACCCTGCCTTGTGCAGTGGCTACCAGCCACTGGTTGGTGGGACTGGATCATTAGTCAGCTGACTGTGGAACCCCAGGGGACCCCAGGGCTAGAGCTGGCTCACTGGTCAGCAGAGTCAGGGACCCAAAGACTCTGGAGCTGTTGCTCACCTACTGGTGGGTGAATCTAGGTCCTGGGGTTAGTGCCAGACTACTGGCAGGCAGAGCTGGGTCCTGGAGTCTGGTTGCAGGACTCAGGGGTACTAAAGCTGGGGTTGAATTGCTGTTGGAGGGGGCCAGTTCCTGACACCTTTGGTTAGGGGGTAAAGGGTGTCCCAGTTCTTGTGTTGGCCTCCTAGTGGGCAGAGCCAGGGTCCAGCTGGTCCCAGGGCAGGGCCTGGCCTGCTGGTGGGCAGGCCAGGTCCACTGGCTGCAGGATTGTGGTTTTCTTGCATTTGTTGTCTGTCCCCTGGTGGGTGAAGCTGCTCCAGAGTCTACAGCATGCTCCCTGTAGGGCAGGGTCAGAGCCCAGGGGATTCTGGGGCTGGTACCTGCCCACCAGTTGGTGGAGATGGGTCCTGGGCTTTCTGGTGGGCAAGGCTGTGTCTAAATGTGGGATCTTAAGGCAGCCTGTCTGCTGATTGGTGGGGCTGTGTCCCAGCCCATTTAGTTCTTTGGCCTGAGGCATCCCAGTACTGGCACCTACAGTCTGTTGGACCAGAGGAGGGCTGGGTCCTGGGGCTAAAGAGCTAGAAGGAAGGATTCTACAATGGTGCTTGGTAGCACCAGTGTCCATATGGTAGAAGGAGCACCACAAAACAACTGCTGCCAGTCTCTATGTCCTTGAGGTGAGCTGTAGTTGCCTCCTTCCTCTCTTGGAGACTCTCCAAGATCAAGCAGGTAGGTCTGACACAAGCGTATATCAAATTATTGCCTTTGCCCTGAGTCCCAGAGCATGTGAGGTTTTGTGTGCACCCTTTAAGAGTGAAGTTTCGATTTCCCCCAGCCCTCTGAGACTCCCAAAATTAAGCCTCAATGACCTTCAAAGTCAAATGCTCTAGGGGGCTCATATTCTTGGTGCAGGACCCCTTGACTGGGGAGCCTGACATAGGGCTTATACCTCTCACTCCTTTGGGAGAACCTCTGCAATGTAATTATTCTCCAGTTTGTGAGTCACCCACCTGGAGGTATGGGACTTGACTGTATTGTGAATCTGCCCTTCCTGCCCATCTTATTGTGGTTCCTTCCTTATGCATTTAGTTGTAGAAGATCTTTCTACAGATTTGTAGATTCTACAGAATCTACAGGTAGATTCTGGTCTTTTTCCATTGATGGTTGTTCTGCAAATAGTTGTGATTTTGGTGTGTTGGTGAGAGGAGGGGAGCTCAGGGTCTTTTTACTACATCATCTTGTCCCTCCATCCCATGCATCTTCTGTGTTCTTATTTATTTTCTGTCTACTTGTAATAATTACTGGGAGAGGTGTCTTGTTTATAACTGTAATTGTGGATTTCTCTGTTTCTCATTTCAGTTCTATCATATTTTGCCTCAGGTATTTGAAGCTCCATTATTAGGTGTGTACACATGTAGGAGTCATGTCTTTTTAAAGACTTGATCCCTTTATTGTTTTGTAATGTCCCTCTTTATCCTTGATAACATACCTTCTTCTTAGGTCTATTTTGTCTCTTATTAATATTGCTTCTCCAGCTATTTTTCCATTAATACTTACATAGTATATTATTGTGCATTATTTTACTTTTTACTTACCTGTTTTGTTTTGTTTGTGTTTTTTTAACATATAAAGCTGGTTTCTTGGAGAGAGCATATAGTTGGATCTTACTTTTACCTGAAATCTGATAACTCTTTTAATTGATCTGTTTAGTCAATTCAACTTTAATATAAATATTTATATGGTTGAATCAGCTCTGCCACCTTCTTGGCTGTTTTTCATTTGTTCCTTGTTCTTTCTCTTTCCTTAATTCTGGGTAAATTGAAAAATTTTATTATTCATATTTATCCTTTCTAATTTACTTTTGTATTGCCCTTTTTTACCTAATCTGAGCAATTATAGAAAATAGGTTGAAACACATAAATAGAGCTTCAGGGTCCTGTGAAACCCTACAGACGATCTAACATGCATGTCATCAGACCCCTAAAAGAGGGAAAAAAGGGCAGAGATGAAAAATACTGGAATGAATAATGGCTGAAAAATCCCCAAATTTGGTAAGAGATATGTCTATATATTCAAGAAGCTAAGTGAATGTAAAACAGGATAAACCCAAAGAAATATACATGCAAACACAACATAATTAACTTCTGATTAAAACAGACAATAAAAATCATGAAAGCAGCCAGATAAAAAGGACACTTTACATATAGGGGAAAAATCATTCAAGTTACAGAGGATTTATTATCAGAAACTGTGGAGGTCAGAAGGAACTGACAGTGTTTTCAAGTGCTGAAATAAATGAATTGGCAACCCAGAATCCTATACACATCGAAAATACCCTCAGGCATAAAAGGGATATCAAGGCATTATTAGGTGGAGGAAAATTAAAAGAATTTGTTTCCAGCAGACAACCTAAAAAACGACTGAAAGAAGTTCTCTAAACAGAAAGGAAACGAAAAAAGAAGAAACCTTGGCACATGAGGAGTAGGTACAGTAAGTAATATTTGGATCATTGGGCAAAACTAGGTACATGATACTAGGGATCTCTCTGTATTATGTGTTACAACCACATGTGAATCTACAATGAACTCAGAATGGTTAATTTGAAAAAAAAAGTCACGAATTTGAAGATATTCTAACTCTTTTTCATTTTAAAGTGGTAGGGATTCCTCTTCTAGCTCACTACATCCTGGAGTTGAAGCTGGAAATCTAGAAAGAAATTTTTATTATTATCATAGGATTGGAAGTAGGAAATCCCTAAAGTAATGAAACAAGGCTCTACTGATTTTATACATTTATTACAGGTTAGACAAAGTCTTAGAAGCCACATTTACCAAAATTTTTAATATCTAAAATTTAATTGTCCATCCCTCTCCCTACCCTTATCCCCCACTGTGGTTTCAAAGCTACCCCCCTCTCTTTTCCCTCTCCATCACAGTGAAACTTTTTGAAATACAATGGTAGTGGTTGCCTCCACTTGCTCACCTCTGACTTCTTTCTATTCCAGTCTCATTTCTGACCTGACCACTACACTGAAACTTCTGCTAAACAGAGCACCAAACATTAGCATGCCACTGTTCTGGATAGCTCTCAGTCTTTCAATATTTATTTTAACTAACCTCTCAGCAACACTGGACATTGTCATTCACTGCCCCCTTGAAATACCTTTTTTCTTTTTCATTTTCTTGATATGATAATCTTCCAATTCTCTTATAACTTCTGACAGCTCTTTTTTTAGGCCTCAACAGCTAGTTCCTCCTCTTGACAACTCTTAAGTGTTGGTATAACTTAAGATTTTTTATTGATCCTTCTTCTTTCACTGGATTGGTGATCTCATCCACTCTTATAACTTCATTGTCATTTATATGGTGACTTTTTTTAATTTTTGAATTTTATTTTGTTTATTTTTTTATACAGCAGGTTCTTATTAGTCATCAATTTTATACACATCAGTGTATACATGTCAATCCCAATCGCCCAATTCAGCACACCACCACCACCACTACCCTCTGCTTTCCCGCCTTGGTGTCCATACATTTGTTCTCTACATCTGTGTCTCAATTTCTGCCCTGCAAACCAGTCCATCTATACCATTTTTCTAGGTTCCACATATATGCGTTACTATACAATATTTGCTTTTCTCTTTCTGACTTAACTTCACTCTGTATGACAGTCTCTAGATCCATCCATGTCTCAACAAATGACCCAATTTCATACCTTTATATGGCTGAGTAGTATTCCTTTGTATATATGTACCACATCCTCTTTATCCATTCGTCTGTCAATAGGCATTTAGCTTGCTTCCATGACCTGGCTACTGTAAATAGTGCTGCAATGAAGATTGGGGTGCATGTGTCTTTTTGAATTATGGTTTGCTCTGGGTATATGCCCAGTAGTGGGATTGCTGGATCATATGGTAATTTTATATTTGGTTTTCTAAGGAACCTCCATACTGTTCTCCATAGTGGCTGTATCAATTTACATTCCCACCAACAGTGTAAGAGGGTTCCCTTTTCTCCACACCCTCTGGAGCATTTGTTGTTTGTAGATTTTCTAATGATGTCCACTCTAACTGATGTGAGGTGGTACCTCATTGTAGTTTTGATTTGCATTTCTCTGTTAATTAGTGATGTTGAGCAGCTTTTCATGTGCTTCTTGGCCATCTGTATGTCTTCTCTAGAGAAATGTCTATTTAGGTCTTCTGCCCATTTTTGGATTGGTTTTTTTTTTTTTTAATATTGAGCTGCATGAGCTGTTTATATATTTTGGAGATTAATCCTGTGTCCATTGATTCGTTTGCAAATATTTTCTCCGATTCTGAGGGTTGTCTTTTCATCTTGTTTATGGTTTCCTTTGCTGTGCAAAAGCTTTTGTTTCAATACGTCCCATTTGTTTGTTTTTGTTTTTATTTCCATTACTCTAGGAGGTGGATCAAAAAAGATCTTGCTGTGATTTATGTCAAAGAGTGTTCTTCCTATGTTTTCCTCTAAGAGTTTTATAGTGTCTGGTCTTACATTTAGGTCTCTAATCCATTTTGAGTTTATTTTTGTGTATGGTGTTAGGGAGTGTTCTCATTTCATTCTTTTCCATGTAGTTGTCCAGTTTACCCCACACCACTTATTGAAGAGACTGTCTTTTCTCCATTGTATATCCTTGCCTCCTTTGTCATAGATTAGTTGAGTATAGGTGCGTGGGTTTATCTCTGGGCTTTTCATCTTGTTCCATTGATCTATGTTTCTGTTTCTGTGCCAGTACCATACTGCCTTGATTACTGTAGCTTTGTAGTATAGTCTGAAGTCTGGGAGCCTGATTCCTCCACCTCTGTTTTTCTTTCTCAAGATTGCTTTGGCTTTTCGGGGTCTCTTGTGTTTCCATACAAATTGTGAAATTTTTTGTTCTAGTTCTGTGAAAAATGCCAGTGGTAGTTTGATAGGGATTGCATTGAATCTGTAGATTGCTTTGGGTAGTATAGTCATTTTCACAATGTTGATTCTTCCAATCTAAGAACATGGTATATCTCTCCAAGTATTTGTATCATCTTACATTTCTTTCATCAGTATCTTATAATTTTCTGCATACAGGTCTTTTGTCTCCGTAGGTAGGTTTATTCCTAGGTATTTTATTCTTTTTGTTGCAGTGGTAAATGGGAGTGTTTCCTTAATTTCTCTTTCAGATTTTTCATCATTAGTGTATAGGAATGCAAGAGATTTCTGTGCATTAATTTTGTATCCTGCAACATTACCAAATTCATTGATTAGCTCTAGTAGTTTTCTGGTGGCATCTTTAGGATTCTCTATGTATAGCATCATGTCATCTGCAGTGACAGTTTTACTTCCTCTTTTCCAATTTGTATTCCTTTTATTTATTTTTCTTTTCTGATTGCCGTGGCTAGGACTTCCAAAACTATGTTGAATAATAGTGGTGAGAGTGGACATCCTTGTCTTGTTCCTGATCTTAGAGGAAATGCTTTCAATTTTTCACCATTGAGAATGATGTTTGCTGTGCGTTTGTCGTATATTGCCTTTATTATGTTGAGGTAGGTTCCCTCTATACCCACTTTCCAGAGAGTTTTTATCATAAATGGGTGTTGAATTTTGTCAAAAGCTTTTTCTGCATCTATTGAGATGATCATATGGTTTTTATTATTCAATTTGTTAATATGGTGTATCACATTGATTGATTTGCGTGTATTGAAGAATCCTTGCATCACTGGGATAAATCCCACTTGATCATGGTGTATGATCCTTTTAATGTCTCATTGGATTCTACTTGCTAGTATTTTGTTGAGGATTTTTGCATCTATATTCATCAGTGTTATTGGTCTGTAATTTTCTTTTTTTGTAGTATCTTTGTCTGGTTTTGGTATCAGGGTGATGGTGGCCTCATAGAATGAGTTTGGGAGCGTTCCTTCCTCCACAATTTTTTGTAAGAGTTTGAGAAGGATGGGTGTTAGCTCTTCTCTAAATGTTTGATAGAATTCACCTGTGAAGCCATCTGGTCCTGGACTTTTGTTTGTTGGAAGATTTTTAATCACAGTTTCAATTTCATTACTTGTGATTGGTCTGTTCATATTTTCTATTCTTCCTGGTTCAGTCTTGGAAGGTTATACCTTTCTAAGAATTTGTCCATTTCTTCCAGGTTGTCCATTTTATTGGCATATAGTTGCTTATAGTGGTCTCTTAGGATGCTTTGTATTTCTGTGGTGTCTGTTGTAACTTCTCCTTTTTCATTTCTAAATTTATTGATTTGAGTCCTCTCCCTCTTTTTCTTGATGAGTCTGGCTAATGGTTTATGAATTTTGTTTATCTTCTCAAAGAACCAGCTTTTAGTTTTATTGACCTTTGCTACTGTTTTCTTTGTTTCTATTTCATTTATTTCTGCTCTGATCTTTATGATTTCTTTCCTTCTGCTAACTTTGGGTTTTGTTTGTTCTTCTTTCTCTAATTCCTATAGGTGTAAGGTTAGATTGTTTGTTTGAGATTTTTCTTGTTTCTTGAGGTAGGCTTGTATAGCTATAAACTTCCCTCTTAGAACTGCTTTTGCTGCATCCCATTGGTTTTGGATCATCGTGTTTTCATTGTCACATGTCTCTAGGTATTTGTTGATTTCCTCTTTGATTTCTTCAGTGATCTCTTGGTTATTTAGTAACGTATTGTTTAACCTCCATGTGTTTCTGTTTTTTACTTTTTTTCCCCTGTAATTCATTTCTAATATCATAGCATTATGATCACAAAAGATGCTTGATATGATTTCAATTTTCTTAAAGTTACTGAGGCTTGATATGTGACCCAGGATGTGATCTATCCTGGAGAATTTTCCATGCCCATTTGAGAAGAAAGTGTAATCTGCTGTTTTTGGATGGAATGTCCTATAAATATCAATTAAATCTATCTGGTTTATTGTGTCATTTAAAGCTTCTGTTTCCTTATTTATTTTCATTTTGGATGATCTGTCCATTGGTGTAAGTGAGGTGTTAAAGTCCCCACTATTATTGTGTTACTGTCGATTTCCTATTTTAGAGCTGTTAGCAGTTGCCTTATGTATCGAGGTGCTCCTATGTTGGGTGCATATATAATTGTTATATCTTCTTCTTGGATTGATCCCTTGATCATTATGTAGTGTCCTTCCTTGTCTCTTGTACCATCTTTATTTTAAAGTCTATTTTATCTGATATGAGTATTGCTACTCCAGCTTTCTTTTGATTTCCATTTGCATGGAATATCTTTTTCCATCCCCTCACTTTCAGTCTGTATGTGTCCCTAGGTCTGAAGTGGGTCTCTTGTAGACAGCATATATATGGGTCTTGTTTTTGTATCCATTCTGCAAGCCTGTGTCTTTTGGTTGGAGCATTTAATCCATTCATGTTTAAGGTAATTATCGATATGTATGTTCCTATGATCATTTTCTTAATTGTTTTGATTTTGTTTTTGTAGGTCCTTTTCTTCTCTTGTGTTTCCCACTTAGAGAAGTTCCTTTAGCATTTGTTGTAGAGCTGGTTTGGTGGTGCTGAATTCTCTTAGCTTTTGCTTGTCTGTTAAGCTTTTGATTTCTCTGTTGAATCCGAATGAGATCCTTGCTGGGTAGAGTAATCTTGGTTGTCGGTTTTTCTCTTTCATCACTTTAAGTATATCATGCCACTCCCTTCTGGCTTGTAGAGTTTCTGCTGAGAAATCAGCTGTTAACCTTATGGGAGTTCCCTTGTTTGTTATTTGTCATTTTTCCCTTGCTTCTTTCAATAACTTTTCTTTGTCTTTAATTTTTGCCAATTTGAATACTATGTGTCTCGGTGTGTTTCTCCTTGGGTTTATCCTGTTTGGGACTCTCTGCACTTCCTGGACTTGGGGGGCTATTTCCTTTCCCATGTTAGGGAAGTTTTCGACTATAATCTCTTCAAATATTTTCTCTGGTCCTTTCTCTCTCTCTTCTCCTTCTGGGACCCCTATAATGCGAATGTTGTTGCGTTTAATGTTGTTCCAGAGGTCTCTTAGGCTGTCTTGATTTCTTTTCATTCTTTTTTCTTTAGTCTGTTCCGCAGCAGTGAATTCCACCATTCTGTCTTCTAGGTCACTTATCCATTCTTCTGCCTCAGTTATTCTGCTATTGATTCCTTGTGTATTTTTCATTTCAGTTATTGTATTGTTCATATCTATTTGTTTGTTCTTTTATTCTTCTAGGCCTTTGTTAAATATTTCTTGCATGTTCTTGATCTTTGCCTCCATTGTTTTTCCGAGGTCCTGGATCATCTTCACTGTCATTATTCTGAATTCTTTTTGTGGAAGGTTGCCTATCTCCACTTCATTTAGTTGTTTTTCTGGGGTTTAATCTTGTTCCTTCATCTGGTACATAGCCCTCTGCCTTTTCATCTTGTCTATCTTTCTGTGAATGCGGTTTTTGTTCCACAGTCTGCAGGATTGTAGTTCTTCTTGCTTCTGCTGTCTACCCTCTGGTGGATGTGGCTATCTGAGAGGCTTGTGCAGGTTTCCTGTTGGGAGGGACTGGTGGTGGGTAGAGTAGACTGTTGCTCTTGTGGGCAGAGCTCAGTAAAACTTTAATCTGGTTGACTGCTGATGGGTGGGGCTGTGTTCCCTCCCTGTTGGTTGTTTGTCCCAAGGCAACCCAACACTGGAGCCTACCTGGGCTCTTTGGTGGGGCTAATGGTGGACCCTGGGAGGGTTCACGCCAAGGAGTACTTCCCAGAACTTTTGCTGCCAGTGTCCTTGTCCCCACAGTGAGCCACAGCCACCCCTGCCTCTGCAGGAGACCCTCCAACACTAGCAGGTAGGTCTGGTTCAGTCTCCCCTGGGGTCACTGCTCCTTCCCCTGGGTCCCAAAGCGTACACTACCTTGTATGTGCCCTCCAAGAGTGGAGTCTCTGTTTCCCCCAGTCCTGTCAAAGTTCTGCAATCAAATCCCACTAGCCTTCAAAGTCTGATTCTCTAGGAATTCCTCCTCCTGTTGCCAGACCCCCAGGTTGGGAAGCCTGACGTGGGGCTCAGAACCTTCACCCCAGTGGGTGGACTTCTGTGGTATAAGTGTTCTCCAGTCTGTGAGTCACCCACCCAGCAGTTATGGGATTTGATTTTACTGTGATTGCACCCCTCCTACCATCTCATTGTGGCATCTCCTTTGTCTTTGGATGTGGGGTATCTTTTTTGGTGAGTTCCAGTGTCCTCCTGTCAATGATTGTCCAGCAGCTAGTTGTGATTCTGGTGTTCTCGCAAGAGGGAGTGAGAGCACGTCCTTCTACTCTGCCATCTTGGTTCAGGGCTCTCGGTGATGATTTTTAAAGTATAAATTTCTTATCTGAACTTCGGACTGTATAATCAAATAATATATTTATTTGGATATTCCAAGATATTGCAAAATTAATATGTCTAAAAACAAAGTTACCATCTTTCCCCTACATATAGTCCTTCTGTCTTTCCCAAATAAGTGGACAGTACTACCATCCATGCAGTTTTTGAGACGTTTGGTGGCATTATTTCCTCCTTTGTCTCACTCTCTCAGCATTCATCTTTTCATTGTGTTCTACTGTTTTTATCTCCCACCCCTACTGCCATTCCACTAATGTAGGCCATAATCATCTCATCTTTCTGCACAGCTGGGTTTCCCTGTCTCCAGTCTTGTCTCCTTCAGTTATCTCTGGTGGGAAATTCATATAAAGATATACTTCACTATGTGCTAGGGAACATAATTTTTTAAAAAAATTAATTCACTCATTCATTCAATTATCAAATATGTTTTAAGTACCTCTTGTAGATGTACTTAAACTGTGCCAAGCACTGGGGTTGTAGTGCAGTCAGAGTTTCTACCCTCATCTACTTCATGGATGCAAGTGTCATCTCACCAAAGAGTTCTTCCCTGGCCACCCTGTCTAGAATAGAATTCCACTTCTGTGCACTTCTTTCTCCACTTTCTCGACGTATCATGCATTGATTTTTTTTTTCCCATTTGTTTACTATCTTCCCCTTCTAAAATATAGACACCATGAGTGCTGGAAGCTTAAGTCTATTTTGTCCATTTCTATATCCCAAGGCCCAAACAGATCAGTACCAGCACACAATAGACTCTTCATAAATATGTTTGAATAAAGTAATAAATCCTGGTTTGGGGGAAATAAAGAAGAGTCAAATTTTTTTAAAAACCCTAATCGTTATAGAATTCAGGCAAGCATATGCCCCATAAGAGAATAACTAAAGAAGTGGCCTGCTTTTAGAGGTGGCTGGAGAGAACCTCTTCTAAGCTGGCACTTGAACCATGAAAAAGACCCAGCAACATGAATATCATGGAACAGAACATTCTAAGAAGGTGAAGCAACTTGTACAAACTTCCTCAAGTGGAAAATGGAAAGTGTTTTCAATGCTCAAGCAATAAAACAAGGTCACTGCTGCTAGAATGTGGAGCCTGATATGAGATGAGGCTGGTCATGGGAAGGAATTTGGGTTTTATTGTAGTCATTGAGAAAGCTAGTGACAATAATATTCTTTGAGTGTATATATCTAATGTGTAATTAAGTATTTGTTAAAGATCTGCCTTTCTTCCAAAAGCTTCATAAGGGCAAAGAGCACATTTCATTTATTCCAGGTGTCATGTCTTAAGTAATACCTGGTATATGGGTAGTGTTTATTAAATAGATTGTGTGAAGGCCTGGAATCAACCTCATTAACCACAAATTTTTCATTGCCGATCTTAATAAACACTTCAGTAGGACCTGAATATATAATCTCAACAAATGTTAGGTTGACTGCATAAGTATCATTCTCTAAGATCTTATCAAGGGGTCTTTACATAATTGAAGACCTGTTATCTAGAAGTAATAAGCTTTTCCTTTTTGTTTGCTTGCTTCCCCCTCCTGCCCAACAAAAAATCAGGATTAATAGGTAGAAATTTGCTCTTGGTGATTTACGAGTTCCCCGAGTTTCCTTTCATTGGGATTGTTCAAGCCAAATCAACAAACAATTTAACAGCTATTCAAAAGAAAGGAATCTTATAATGCAAGGGTTTGCACTAATAGAGAGCACCAACATTCTCTACTAATATAAGATCTAAGTCTTTCATGGCTATTATCATAAATGCCTTTCTAATAACTCAATGAATAAATTGTAGTAGGTCACTTAGATAAAAATAAATTTTATCTTGCCTCAGTAGCTCCTGACTTAGTGTTTGACCTTGAAAACATACATTTTTGGCCTCTGGTTGCACTTCTGTTGTATTTGCAGGCAATGGAAATACCAGTAAACATTTCTTTTTTTTTAATAAATTTATTTATTTATTTTTGGCTGCTTTGGTTCTTCATTGCTGTGCGAGGCTTCCTCTATTTGCAGTGAGCAGGGGCTACTTTCATTGCAGTGCGCGGGCTTCTCATTGTGGTGGCTTCTCTTGTTGCAGAGCACAGGCCCTAGGGCGCACAGGCTTCGGTAGTTGTGGCACGCGGGCTCAGTAGTTGTGGCTCACAGGCTCTAGAGTGCAGGCTCAGTAGTTGTGGTGCACGAGCTTAGCTGCTCCGCGGCATGTGGGATCTTCCCGGACCAGGCCTCAAACCCATGTCCTCTGCATTGGCAGGTGGATTCTTAACCACTGTGCCACCAGGGAAGCTCCTGGCAGTTCTTTCTTAAACAGAGCTATAAATCAAAATTCACGTGGTGATGAGTTTCTCATTTTCTGAAGTTTTTTAGAAAGTCTGCAAAAATTATAATAGAAATAAGTGTAAAGTAGCCAGATTATACTCATATTCTGTGTGCAAACCCCAAGATTTACCAGAATCACAATGTTTGGCATTAGCAGGACTGTTTTTATTTTCTCAGTCATATATGATTGTCGAATAATTTTTTGTCCCCCTCCGTGATAGAGGAGCTTAAAGTAATTCTGTACTGATGACTTCATTGTTAGCTTTTTAAAATCTTCTTTACTGCTGCTCTTCTTTTTTCTTATTCTATGTAAATGTTAGTTTTCTAACTACATGTGAAAATAAGCATGACATTAATCACAGACTAATGAGCAATTGAACTATAAAAAAAAAACCTTACTGAATAAAAATATACTCAGTAGCTTGAACATACCCAAATTTCCGTATAAAGTAGGCTTATTTAAGTATCACTGCAAAGATGTGCTCTACAAGCTAAAAATGTCCTTAAGGTTGCTGTAGTTTACTTTATTTCCTTGATTTGAGACACATTAATGCCTATGTGAAATATGCCAAAGCTCAATAGAAATGAATCTCATTAGTATTTAAATACAACAATTAATTTATGTTGTTATTTATTGGCCAGTTATAATAGAAATTACAGTGTTTAGCAGAGGACAATCAGGTTTCCAAGAGCTATAATTTTGCCTGCAGTGGATAGGAGACAGATAAAATCAATGCCCACAGCAATAGCATCCACTGTGTTTCCCCCATCTTCTTCTGAATATATCTGATTTTATAAATAAGAAGTGTGCTAAACTACACTTTCTCAATTTTTTCATTGGTGTTCAGTGATTTGAGTAATTTTTAATCTTCCTTCTCACTGCTTTTTTTCCTTTCTCCTTATCTGAGACTATTATATAATAAGCTGAGTTTCTTGAAAGGTTTAGATTTTGTTTCAATCATTTTCATAATGAATTTACAAAATACATTGCACTTTTTACTTTGAGGAGCTATATGGTGGCAATATATATTTACATGGGTTCTTAATCATCACAAGTCAAACTGCATAAACTTTAAATGCAATACTGCATTATACTGAGAAAAAGTGATGTAACAATGACCTCTTTTTTTATTGAAGTATAGCTGTTGATTTATAATTTTACATTAGTTTCGGCCATACAGCCTAGTGATTTGGCATTTTTACAGATTATACTCCGTTAAAAGTTATTACAAGATAATGGCTATAATTCCTTGTGCTATACAAAATATCCTTGTTGCTTATCTATTTTATACCTAGTAGTTTGAATCTCTTAATCTCATACCCCTAACTTGCCCCCCCTTCTTCCTCCAATATGGTAACCACTAATTTGTTTTCTTTATGTATGAGTCTGTTTCTGCTTTGCTATATACATTCATTTGTATTATTTTTTTAGACTCTACATATAAGTGATATCATACAGTGCTTATCTTTCTCTATCTGACTTACTTCACTAAGCATAGTATTCTCTAGATCCATCATCAACCTTGCTGAAAATGGCAGAATTTCATTCTTTTGATGGCTGAGTAATATTCCATTGTGTATAATATATATATCCTTTCCAATGGAATATATATATTACATTGTGACATATATATCACATCTTCTTTATCCATTCATCTGTTGATGGACACTTTGATTGCTTCCATATCTTGGCTATTGTAAATAGTGCTGCTATGAACATAGGAGTGCATGTATCTTTTCAGAATAGTGTTTTCATTTCTTTCCAGATGTATACTGAGTAGTAGAATTGCTGGATCATATGGTAGTTCTGTTTTTAGTTTTTTGAGGAACCTCCATACTGTTTTTCATAGTGGCTGGACCAATTTATATTCCCACCAACAGTGTACCAGTGTCCCATTTTCTCCATATCCTTGCCAACATTTGTTATTTGTAGACTTTTTGATGAGAGCCATTATGACAGGTGTGAGGTGATATCTCATTACTGTTTTGATTTGCATTTCTCTAATAATTAGTGATGTTGAACATCTTTTCATGTGCCTATTGACCATCTATATGTCTTCTCTGGAAAAATGTCTGTTCAGGTTTTCTGCCCATTTTTTGATTGGGTTTTTTTTTTTATATTGAGTCATATGTGCTGTTTATGTATTTTGATTCTAATTCCTTGTTGGTCATATTATTTGCAAATATTTTATCCCATTCCATAGGTTGTCTTTTCATTTTGTCAATGGTTTCCTTTCTTTGTAAAAGCTTTTAAGCTTAATTGGGTCCCATTTGTTTATTTTTGCTTTTATTTCTTTTGCCTTAGGAGATAGTTCCAAAAAATATTGCTTCAATTTATGTCCAACAGTGTTCTGCCTATGTTCTCTTCTAGGAGTTTTTTGGTTTCAGGTCTTACATTTACATCTGTAATCCATTTTGAGTTTAGTTTTATATATGGTGTGAGGAAGTGTTCGAATCTCATTCTTCTACATGTAGCTGTCCAGTTTTCCCAGCACCACTTAGTGAAGAGGCTGTCTTTTCTCCATTGTATATTCTTGCCTCCTTTGTCATAGATTAGTTAGTCGTAGGTGCATGGAACAATAACCTCTTGATTGTGTCTCAATCTGTAGGAATCCTAATCACTCTTTAATGTCCTCTGCGTATATTAACTCTTCTAAGAATTCTTCTGTGACTTTTCATAGCCAGGAATAAGCTTTTCCTCTCCCTGTTCAATGTCCATAGTATTATGTTTAGATTTCTGTTATGGAGTTTACCACATTCTGTCTTTTAGTATAATTTTGAAACCAGCTAGCAAAAAGGGCTGGTTGTGTGTTTGGCAGTAATGATCATCGTAGTAAAATCTCTAAGATTCTGAAGATTTCAAAATAATTTGCTTAAAATATAAATGTCTTTATTTCATAGAGCTTTGGCACTTCCTAATTTATTTGTTAATATTTGGAGAAGTGAAATAAGGGGAAGTAGGACAGATTTAAAGGGGAAGTTTTCCTAGAGTGTATGGCATTTCTTCATGGGAGGGAGGGGCCAGGTGACAGAATGTGTATAAGTGCTTGGGGTAGGAAGATACCACCACCACCAGGGGGCCTCCTCAGAGGTCCTGAGAGCGATAGACCCCTAAATGGAAGTGAAAATTGGGTAAAGACAGTGATATGGAGGACATTCTAATCACACTTTACAATTCAGCTCTGACTGGCCCTAAAAAAGAGGAGGCTTACCTGCTTTCTGTGCCTATAGAAGACCAGACCAAATAATAGGAAACAGGCTTATCTTACTTTAAGGCATGGCTATGTTGTTTGGACATAAGAAAAACTCTTCTCTGTATGAGTACACATCAAAGTGGGACAATGGGAGAAGTTTTGATTTTTTTAAGCTCAAATGTTTTTAAGAAAGAAATTGTAAACTATTCCCTGGATTATTTAGTGTCTTTACAATTCCTTAGCCTAGAAAGTAGCACTAGACAGCTTTTAAATTTCTTTTTCAGGGGTCTCATTTTACAAGGAAGAACAAAGTCGTAACCTTAAGAGAAGGAATTTTTTTTTTGGATGTATATGAAGGCTATGTTTTTAGGAAATCACTGTCAAGTGCTGGCATTAATCATTTAGGCACTATGTGGGTCACAGACTTAAAGTGATATTAATTTCAATCCTCATTTGCCCATAGGATGAATGACAGAAAAATGATACTAATGATAAAACAACCCATACACCTAGGCACACACATACTACTGGTCTACCAATCATTCCCCATGTTAGGCTAGGCTAGTGGAAAGGGAGATACATGTTGTGTTGGCTGTGGTAACATTAGTACAATGAACTGATGTCAGTCTGATCACATTGATGGCATTATGGGATCGCATCCATGAACTGAGGCCTCTGTCATCCTGCAGTTTTCTTTTTCTCCCTTCCTTCTATCTTCCTCTGATCTCTCCCTTCTTTTCTTTAAACAAATGTTGAATAAATATTAGTGTCATGATCTAAAATGTGCATTAGAAATATATTGGAAATCATGTACAGTCCTTTTCTTTGGGGAGCAAACTATCAAGGTTACAATTCATGCCAACTTTCTCTAAGTAGTCTAATCCAGAATTGGGCCCTTAGTAATTAAAGAGCTACAAGTTTTTGAGTGCTTTCTGTGCACCAAGGTCTTTACATATCAGTTATTTCTGAACAGTACTATGAAATATAACTTATCATCCTTGTGTTGAGAGGAGGAAATTTACATTAGGGAGGTTAAGTAACATACCCAATATTTCATAGTTTAGAGTCTGTTAAACCTAGGCTTTAGACTCTGCTCAGCTTGCCCTCAAAGAATATGCCTTTAATATAATACTACCTATTAGACGTTGTTTCGTTATCTCAGATTTTGTTTTCATAATAGTATTAAAGATCAAGCATAATTCACCATGTCCATATTTAATTGGGAGTTTGGGTGTATGTTTAGAGAGAGAGAAAAATGGAGATGGGAAAGGAATGGTTACTGCCGAGTTCTTTCATATTTATTTTCTCATTTGATCATGACCACAGTCCTGCTTCTACTAGGAACTTTGTCTTATTCACTTCTAGTAACCCCATTGTTTAGAATGCAACGCATATTTGTTGAAAGGGTAAATTAATGAGAAAGGTATCTATGAAGATAAGTATCATTATTTTCATTTTGCAGCTGAGAAAAATGAGGTTTAGAGAAGTTAAAAATTTGCCTAATCATGCTGCTAATAAGTGGCAGAACAGGAATTTTGATTCAGAGCTCTTAGAGTCCAACATTTTGCTGATTAATCATTATATAATAGCGCTTTTTCCCGAAGCACCATTGCTTTAGAGACTTCAGATTGACACTGATTTTACAACAAACGAAAAATAAAGTGACATTTTAAATGCTTTCCCCCGTATCAGTCTAAGCAGTGCTACTCAAAGTGCCTGACGGAACTGATTGTTTCCCAGTTCTCACTGAGATAAGGAGTTTTGGCCAGATGGAAATTATCTGCATCACCAAGTACTCTGTTTTGTATAGCTGACAGTTTTCCATAACTAGACTTTCTTTATTAAGGAATCACCGTGTTGATTCATCTTCTGGTACAAGCTCCTTATCTCATTGCTGTGGACCAGGGACAAGGGTTCAAAGGCAGGCACAGATCCTGGCTCATATTTTGAGCTGTGTTGAATCATAGGACCCATCCTCAACCCACTGAACCAGAATCTGGAGGTAATCTGCATATGCATAAAATTTTGAAAGGTACTTCTACAGAGGACATTTTCAAGTGCACTTTTACATAAACATCAGGCAAAGGCTACCAAAAGATTTTTGGATCTTTTTTGACATCCCACATTTGGATATAATCTTTGAAGATGTCCAATAAATGATTACACATGAATGATGTTTTAAAATATAAAAGAATTTCGTATACACAAATTCTTTTGCTTCTCAAAATGATCCTGTGTTATCATGTCTATCATACATATGAGGTAATTTAGGTTTAGGAGATTAAGAACTTGCCCTGAACCATAAGCTAGAAATTGTGCAGTCAGAACTTATTCTCACCTTTCCAGGGCCCATCTTTCCAATTAATTCCTTTGTGATTTTCTTCTCTTCTCTTCCATTATGAATGAGAGAGATTCACCATAGTAGACCTCCAGTATGAGTATGTTTAGGAGGAAATAATAGATTTCACTTCACATGTCCTGTGAAATATTTATACAATTTTTATTGCCATACTTTGAATTATACACAATTGTATATATACTCAATTTGTGAGGCAATCAGTAGAAGTGCTATAATTCTCCAAACTTCAAAGTCTAACCTTCACTCAGGGGACAGAAAAAAATATGAGCTCAATTATGTTGCAAATGAACATCTTGCAACATATAAACAGCCCAAAGCACATTACATCAGAATGCTCTAATAGAAAATAATTAAAACAAGGAATAAACTGTCACAAGTATCAAAATGTACCCAAGAGCCAATTAAAAGGATGTAAATGAGATGCCCCTGAGAGAAATGTGCTGACTTGGGCATTTGCAGGTCATTTTCCTGGATGGTGAAGTCTATAAAGAAGGTAAAATTTGAATGAGAAATTGGTTTAGGATTCACAGTATTGAAGGCCATTTGCTGACATCTGTTCCCATGTCTCAGTTTTTTAAAAATATTTTATGTCATCTGTTTCTCATTCTGTGTATGAAATGAAAACAAACACCAGTATGTCAAAGGATGTCACTTATTATCTAGTAATGCAGTTCTGCATATGAAAGGCAGTTGTGAGGACATTAAATGGGCACTTTCTCATTCTTGTCATTCATCACAAATGTTCACAGTGAAATCAGAGAGCATGTGGGAAAGAATAAAAAGCCCAAACTGTCATAGATGTTCCCCAAATAAGAAAATCCTAACATTATGCTGTGGCAATTATACATATTTTTGAGAGCACCATTGACAGACTGAATCTTACAGATGCATCTGAGTACACATTTGATTGAGTTAGAGCTGCCGTTCCCCACTAACTAGAAACACTGTGGAATTAGGACACAACAGCCACAGAAATGCAATGAACACCGGTGACATCACCCAGTGAATGAATTATCAGAATTACTCTATGCAAACTGATAGTCATGCATTGTGGTTACTCTTTGTCACAGGTCATCCAAAGCATAAAGCCAGGCTCAGATAGGTTTTTGTGTGGTTGGTGGCAGTGTTGGATGGGTTAGATTGCATTCCCTGAGTATTACTCCTGTTGTCACTGAAGTCCTGGGAGAAGTTGCAGTGTTGAAAAATAGAGTGGTATGCAAAAGCTTGCATCTTCCTTGTTTGGTATACTGATAATGACGGCAGGAAGTAAGTGTTTCAGATGAGAGACATCTTATATGTATGTGGTGATGATTGGCAGTCCTAATAGCCAAAATAATAGAAAGTACTATTGATATTTATTTTGTTCCATGAAATGTGTAAGAAGATTTACTTAAATTATTATTAATATCACATACAAAGCCTTTAAAGTAGGTATTATTTTAGAGATAAGGATGAAATACTGTTTGTAGTATCCACTTATAAATAGAAGAACTAAGATTTGAGCTGCTGGGAGAGTAGTTGATCTCAAGGTCCAGGTAACTTCTTAATTACTTTAGTTTTCTCTCTCTTCTACATGAAGACATGCTACTGGCAAAGTAATGAACACATATTGAGTCACTTTTCTAGATTTCTTTGTTCAATCGTCTTCGACTTTCCCAAGTGGATTTGGGACTCCCTAGCCAAAGTTAAGGTACAGATTGTAGGCATAGAAGGGAGCAAAGTAAATAAACTCATGCAGGGACTGAACTGAAAACCTTTGCATGGTCCTTGCTCAGCTCCTCCCTGTGCTTCCCGTTTAGCACTTTTCAAAGGCTGGCACCCTGGATGACTGCTCCTTTTTCTCCCATTCAGCGTTCTCACTGGAACTATTGTTGGACTCTCAAGTCAGTTAATCTGGTCAATTCTTTTCCCACCAACTATAAAAATAAAATAGTGACATCGATTTCCTTTGAGGGTAATTAGGAGAAATGAATTTGAAATTAAGAACAAATTGTATTCCCTACAAGAATGACTCCTGAGCAAAAGTAGAATAGAGCAATTTCCTTAAACTTTATGAAGGAAGAACATCTATATGCTGTGAATAATTAACACTTGTTCTGCCTCGGAGTTTTGTTCGGTGGCTTACAGACATAGTATTCACATAACCGGAATCCCCAGGTAGAACTATATTTCTTAATCCTTTTTATCAGACAGGATTCATCCTGTAAAATTGATACAGGTAATCTTTTTTTGTTCAGGTGTGTCATCATCTGGTAAATATGCTGTAAAGACTTCTATCCAGTCTGTCTGCCATTCAATATGCAATTAGTTGCCTTATACACCAACCATATCTATATAATTTGATATTCTAAGAACAGTTTATATTTATTGTTACTATGTTTACGTTATTGTCATTAACTAGTTTTCTCTCTCAAATATATATATTCAATATATATTAGAATATATAGATGATATAGATAGAGAGAGAATATATAGAATATATATGTATTACTTCTTATAAAAGAAAATACTGACTATGAAAAAACTCAGCCTACTATAGAAGTATTTTACATACTGGCAGAGTGTGCGAAAGGAAAAAAAAGGCCAATTTGATATCCATCAATTTCAGTAAAAATCTATCAGGTCCAAATACCAAATAGTAACAGTAATAAGAATTGAGCTAGTGTGGAAGTAATTCACAAGTAATTTTTCCTGATACAAACATGATTTCAAAGAACTATCTCATACTTATAATCCCAAATTACTCTGAGCTACTTTATTTTGGGCAACTAAGCCAATTAGAAACTTGCAGTAAAAAATTCATATGTATATATTTTTTAAAAATTCTTTTTATTGAGGTAACATTGGCTTATATAACATTATGCTTCATGTGTACAACATTATATTTCTACTTCTGTATGCATTACAGTGTGCTTAGTACCAAAAATTTAGTTTCCATCTGACACCATGTGCCCTTTACCCATTTTGCCTTTCCCCCCTCCCCTCTGCCCATTCCCCTCTTGCAAGCGTTACTCTATTCTCAGTATCTAGTGTTTGTTTGGTTTGGTTGTGTATTTATTTTGTTTGTTTGTTTTTATATTTCACAAATGAGTGAAATCAGATGGTATTTGTCTTTCTTTGTTGGACTTATTTTACTTAGAATAATACCCTCAAGATCCATCCATGTAGTCGCAAATAGCATGGAATACTATTCAGTCATAAGAAAGATTCAGATGCATCTTGAAAAAGACTCCAAGATACAGGGTCTTACTATGAAGTGTAGTAGCCAAACTACAATTTTTTTGAAAAACAAAAACTCCTATTTTAAATATCAATCATATTTTGTTTAGTCTTTTTATACTATGTAAAATGTTCATTTAGGATACAGAAAATATTCTGAATCTGTTAAGACTTTATAGCAGAATCACCACATAGATTTCCTGAGTTTCATTGTAAATTATTAATTAAACAAAACTAAGGATGGGAACTAGAAGGTTCTATGCTAGTTACAACAGATAAATGGTTTCCTTCTTACCATAACTGTGACAAATAGAGATCATTGCACATAAAACATTTATCAAGATAGAATATATGCTGGACAGCAAAATAAATCTCAAGAAATTTCAAAGGGTCAGAATCATGAAGATTATATTCTCCAACCATTAGCAGAATTAAGTTAGACTAAATAAAAATGAGATGCCTAGAAAATCCTCAAATATCTGGAAATTAGACAACATACTTCTAAATAATCCCTGGGTCAAAAAGAAATTACAAGGGGATTTAGAAAATATTTTAATCTGAATTATAATCAAAGTAAGACATACCAAACTTTGTGGATGCAGTTAAAACGATGCTTAGAGGAAAATATATACCTTTAAATGCATATATTAGGAATGATTTTTATACTTCAGTGACATAAGTTTCTGCCTTAAGAAATAAAAAAGAAGAGTATATTAAAGCCAAGTAAGTAGATAAAAGAAATAACACAAATTAGAAGTCAATGATAGAGAAAATGGAAAAGAAAAAGAAAGTCAACAAAGTCAAAAAAATTTTTTAAAAAGATTATTAAAATTGACAAACTTCTAGCCAGATTGATCAAGAAAAGAGAAAAAACTGAATTGCCAACACCAGTAAAATGTCATTTGTATATTAATGTATATCATTAAATTGCATTCACTGATAAGGAGGCATAGATAACTGTCAGTGGGGAGTCTACTTGGTGCAACATTTCTCAAATAAAGTTTGGCAGCACAGATCAAGTGCCTTAAAATTGTTCATACCCTTTGAATCAGAAATGCAACTTTTAGGGCTTCCCTGGTGGCGCAGTGGTTGAGAATCTGCCTGCCAATGCAGGGGACACGGGTTCGAGCCCTGGTCTGGGAAGATCCCACATGCCGCGGAGCAAATGGGCCCGTGAAGCCACAACTACTGAGCCTGCGCGTCTGGAGCCTGTGCTCCGCAACAAGAGAGGCCGCAATAGTGAGAGGCCCGCACACCGCGATGAAGAGTGGCCCCTGCTTGCCGCAACTAGAGAAAGCCCTCGCACAGAAATGAAGACCCAACACAGCCAAAAATAAATAAATAAGTAAATTAATTAATTAAAATATTAAAAAAAAAAAAAAAAGAAATGCAACTTTTAGGATTGTATACTATGGAAAACATGAGATATGGGGTCGAAGATTAATGTGTGAAGTTGGTCATTACTTCATCATTTACATTGGGCAAAACGATACCTACCTAATATTACCATGATAACTGAATAGTTAAACTGTGGTGCATCTACGGGATGAAATATCATGTGGCCATTACAAACCATATTTTCAGTATTTATCAAATGACAGAATGTTCTCTTTATATGGTTTAATTTAAACCTTGATTATAAAACTATGTATGTAGTATTATTCAGCTTTTTTATAGAGAAAAGTGGTATGTGTATCCCCTAGAATTTATACTATTTTTTCTTTTGTTTTGTCATAGGTAAAATATAAATATAATTTAGAGAGGGTATGCATTTTCTGCACTGAAGGAATAGAAGTTCTCATACAGTGAGGGAAAGAGAAAGTGTGAATTTAGGAGATATACATACCCACTGTTAAGGTACAGAGGAGGACTTTGGATAATTAAAAGATGGAATGACAGGAGAGGGGCCTTACGAAGTAAAAGCTAGGTGGTGTCACAATATGGAAATTAAGTGAACAAAGAAAGTTGTGACTATTTGACCAACTCAATTTTATTCTCAAATCAATTCTTTTACCTTCCGTATAATTTCCTAGGGCTGGCATAACAAATTATCACAAACTGGTAGTTTAAAACAACCAACATTTAGTCTCTCACAGTTCAGAAGGCCCAAAGTCCAAAATGAAGGTGTGGGTAAGGTTGGTTCCTTCTAGAGGCACTGAAGGAGAATCTGTTCCATGCCTTTCTCCTAGCTTTTTGTGACTGCCAGCAATTTTTGGTGTTCTGTAGCTTGTAGCTGCACCCCTCTAATCTCTGCCTCCATAGTAACCTGGGCTTCTTCCCTTTGTGTCTTTCTGTCTTTCCTCTCCTCTTCTTTTAAGGACATCAGTCATTAGGTTTAGAACTCACACGAATCCACCATGACCTCATCTTAATTTAACTAATTACATTTGCAAAAATCCTATTTCCAAATAAAATCACATTCCAAAGCACCGATGGACATGAATTTTAGGGGGGACACTGTTCAACTTTTCCTTTTTATTTTGTTCATCTTGGAATGGGGAGAGGAAGTCAAGATGAAGGTTGAACCATCTACCATGCGCAACTCAAAGGTGCTCTGTGAATAAACCTTAGAACTGGAATGAGACAGGCACAGCTTCCTCAGCAAATGAAGGGAGGAGGTATGTGGAAATGTCATGCTATAGCGGGTTGGGTACAAACTCAGCTTAGTAAGAGTTGTGCTTGAACTATCTGTTTATATTGTGCATGAAAGTTATTGTGACTAAAATTTTTCTTTTAGAACACAAGATTTGCCTTATAATTTTTGGTTAGTAGTGGTTTATGTTGTAGCTGGGAGAGACATGGTTTAAATCTGAGAAAGTATTCTTCGGTATTGGGCATAGTTCCTAGTTCTTGATTTCTACCTAAGCAACGCTGTCTTAAACACAGAGTTTAGGAATGAACAGAACATATAACATAGTGTAAGCACATATCGGGGAACAATACCTTTACATCTATGTGTGGCATTTGTAAAAACCAATTTTATAATTGTGCATGTGAGGCATTCACCAACTTTCCACCCTCTTGTTTTGGTAGCTAATGTATTCTTTTGCATTTAGATGTTCGGTGGCTAATAAAGTTAGCTAATTATACAGTGCTACAGAGCCTGCATAGTTCACAGTCTACTTAGCAATTATTTGCTGAAAATGTTTTTAATTCTCTTTGATGACATTTTCAAACATAACTTATTTTTTCCTTAACATTGCCCTATAATCCCTTATTAGGAATGCTAATCTGAAAACTTAATAACTACACAGCTCTCTGTTATTATAATGGCAGCTACTTTAGATATTTAGTCTTTATAAATCCAGCCCTAGCATTGCTTCATTCCTTAGACAATTACTAAGAGCTGAGACCTCAACACTCAGATGCCGTAAGGGGCATCTGGTAGCTTTCTTGCTTGTTGACAATGCAGCTGGCACAGTCATGATGTCTACTGTTGTGATAGTAGTGAATTATTACTAAAAAAGAATATGTGGTCTTAAAATTAAGTTATTTTTATAATTTCCCAGAAAAATGTGATCACTATCAGCAAGAAATTCCAGGATTCTTATTTTTCTTAAAGAAAAACATTTCTAAGCAGAATAGGATATCACAATAATATTTTCTAATATTGTATTTAAGAAATAGAAACATAGTGTTAAACAGATTTTAAGTAATCCATTTCAATTATCAGGTCAAATTAGGAGAAGGACAAGTCATAAGTTTCATTAAAGTTTGATACTGTCAGTCAGCCTGCTTTATAGAAACCCTTTGATCAGATCTGTTGGCCTATTTTTCAAATTTGGACTAGACTACTCACTTTCTTTTGTCCTTTCCTATTAATAAAGGGTCAGAGTAGGAAAATGTCCAAAAGACAAGTAATAGTTGGGAGAAGATAGATATAAGAATCTAGCTAAGACAGCACTAGTTTATAGTTTAATGTTAGTTCCTTGGATCTCGTAGAGGATTGAAAAAAGAACATGTCAGGAACATTTTGCATCCTTTGCTAAATCTCTGCTAAACACATTGTACATTGATAGCTTAGTTTCCCCTATATAAGAATTCATATGACATATTCGTTTCAGAATTTAATGACATAGAGATGTCTTCTACTTCAAAAGAACTGATGTATTTTCTTTTCTTTCTGAAAATGAAAACCATGAAACCCACTGTGTTAAACATCCAGTAACCACATGGAGCTAAACATCTCCCTTGAAACTCCCCTTGTCTGCCTTTTTATATTTATATATTTTCTCATTAAGTCATGCACATAATCATAAATATGAGAAGTACAATGAAAAGAATACAAACATTCCTATTTGCTGTCATTACTCCTATGTACTATTATCATTTTGCTCTATAACACATATTTTTGGGTAGAGAAATATATAGTTTATAGAAAATGGGAGTAATTTATGCATAGCATTTTATAACTTGATATTTTACTAAAAAATGTATTATTAATATGCATACCATCTTGGATGAATCCAAAAGAATTATGCTGAGTAAAAAAAATAAAATCCCAGATATTACATACTATGTGATTCCATTTATATAGTAATCTTGAAATGACAACATTATATAGATAAAGTATGGATTAGTAGTTGCCAGGGATTCAGAGTGGGAGGAGGAGTGGGGTGTGGCTATAAAAGGGCAACAGCAGGGATTCTTGTGGTGATGGAACTGTTCTGCATCTTGACTATGTCAATGTCAATATTCTGGATAATACATAGGATTACAGTTTTGTAGGATGTTACCATTGGTAAAAATTAGGTAAAGGGTACATGGGCTCTCTCTATAATATCTATTACAACTGCATACAGATCTACAGTTATGTCAAAAAATGTTCCATTAAAAACATTCTGTGATCATCTCTTCATGTCAGTAGTTATATGTCAATATTTCAGTGGCTGCATAATATTCCACAGCTACTTTATAATTTCTTATAAAGTTAAAATTACAATAACTATACAACCAGCAATTCTACTTCGAAGTACTATCCCAACTGAAATGAACACTTAAGTTCACACAAAACATTCTATACACAGACATTTAGAGATGCTTGATGCATCCTCACCAAAAACTGGGAAGAATCCAAATGTCCTTCAACTGGTGAATGAGTAAGTAAAGTATGGTATATCCATGTGGTAAACTATTTACTGTTCATCAGTTTAAGGAAATGAACTATTGATACGTGCAACAATATGAATCAATCTTAAATACATTAAGTTAAAGAAGCCAGACTCAAATGTTTGCATAATATATTATCCCATTTATGTGACATTCTGAAATAATAAAAACTATGGGGACAGATTGATGATTAAACATTGACTGAAACTGGGTGGCAAGGAGGGATTGTGTATGTGTGCAGAGATTGTCTTTATAGAGACATGAGGGAATTTTGGGGGCTTGATGAAGCATAACATCTTGACTGTAGTGTTATCCAGCCACAAATGTTTGTTGAAATTTGCAGAACAAAAAAGAGTTGCCAAATGGTAATTTGCATAGTATAGAATATATAATTTACCTTAAAATATAATTTCCCTTTAAAGATTCATGTAATAAGCAAAGAGTGTCCATGATTAAAATACCAGTAATGGTAAATCAAGCTATTTTCTGAATTCTAGGATAGTTTTTCATATTAAAAACATCAAGGAAAAAACACAGAGACCTATAACCTCACAATATACTAGCTTTTCCTTATATCTTTAAGAAAGAAAAAACTCCTAGGAATAAATAATTTTACTGATGGACATTAAGTATGACCAAGTTAACTTGCTATGCATGGGGAATTTCTGGATATCTTGACTAAATACAAACAGACCAGGTCATAAGATTATTTAATTAGCTCAGTTTTATTCTATTTCCCAGACACTCCTTATGACTCTTAACATAATACTTAAGAAGGCATTATTAAAACTTCTTAATTTTATAGTCTCCTCTTAAATCAGTTATAGGCATTTAACCAGCTCTGTCCTGGTCTACATGAACCACATGTAACAAGCCATTCTTTTCTTTGGGAGTTAGAATCTCAGTGCCTTGTTATATTAGTGTTCTGTATATGGAGTGATTTTGTT
The DNA here is from genome assembly GCF_949987535.1 of Balaenoptera acutorostrata. NCBI lineage: Eukaryota > Metazoa > Chordata > Mammalia > Artiodactyla > Balaenopteridae > Balaenoptera > Balaenoptera acutorostrata. The sequence continues at coordinate 60,250,351 of NC_080075.1, forward strand.
TCAGATCCTTTTGAAGGTAGAGGAACGGATGCTAATTATCCTAATATTAACGAGTCTTCCATTATATTAATAAAGCTCTATATTTGAGAACATGAAAAAAGTATTTCAAAATGGGGTATGAGGAAAACAAGAGTGAATTACATCATGTGTTTACAAGTCCAGGGTATTGCTGAAAGCTGGCATTTCTTTATATTTGTAAAGAATATGTTTATATTATATTTAACAGTAGTCCTTTTAAAATTCATTTATATTACATTTAACATTAGTCATTTTTAAAATATGGAAGTTTAGCAACTTCAGTTAGTGCTTCTAACTGAATAGCTAATCAATAAATGTAATAAATGTTAGCAATATGAAAAAAGATAAAAATCTACTTACACTTACTGGCTGTATATACACAAACACACTGTTACTGAATGACATTATAGTAGGAAAAATTCTAAATCAGTATTATATGACCGTGGCATTTCACGTGACAAAAAAAATGAATGTTCTCTGTTAACTTTGTATTGTTGTTCAACAGATAAATGAGGTCATAGTGTAGGAACTCATAAAAGTCTTTCCTAACTAGGTATAAATTTTAGTGAAAAAGAAAAGAAAACAAAACCATCTGGCCCAACTTTCAGTATTGTACTTCACAATAAAAATGATGTGATTATGTCACTGTGTGGGTGTGTGATCCAGTTATCAGTAATTTAAAATATTCACTAATGGAAAAATGGTTATAAACATTTACATAAATTCCTTGATGTTGATAAACTTCTATAATTACTTTTTCAAATATTGTTTCAAGTAAATGAAGGAGAGGTATCCATAAGCTCTATTTGAAATATGAGGACAGTAATAAACAGGTGAAGAGATAACACTATTTGTGCTTACCTCCAGATAGGATAATTCTATGTGTTTTGAGAAGTAGTCTCAGGAAGAGAAGGAAGGGGAAAGAGAGGACCAACAGTTGGGAAATTTATGGCTGAGTATGTTTAGCATGTAACTAACTTCTATTAATATCATATATCACATATTATAATGAATAATGAATGTACAATTTATGATTGAATAGAATTCAGTTAAGGTAAGAGCTGTCAAAAGTAGGCTGGGTCTCTTCTTGAATGATTGGATCAAAGGTGAAATATTGAATGGGAATTGGGCACATTTTCTCATCCCACCTCTAAGAGTTCAAACTATACTCTTTGGAATCCTGTGTGGTACTGGGGGTGTTGAAAGGAGCTGAAGATTAGAGCCAACTGCTGCAACCAGGGTGAAGTGCTTTTATTGGCACTGTGCTGACAACAAAATATTGACCAAACAGGAAGGAATTCCTTCTTTCCTCCTCCTGACTTTTAATCTCCCCCTGCTGGTGCCATCTATTGGTAGAGCCTATTACGATGGTTAATTGACAAATGAAAAATGTAATTTACAAAGTCCTAACCAGTGACATCTTGATAGATGTTTAACAACTAGATTCTGGGAGAAAAGAGAAAGCCCAAATTTGTAGAGCTTGTCTATATTTATGGTAAAAATACTTCCACCATATTTGATTGCAAAATATTAAACATGATGCGACAGTATGAAGATACTATTCAGATATAATACTGATACAATTGATCAAAATAATCTCAAAGTAGATAATAGTAAAATGTAGTAAAGTAATTATGAAGTGAGATGTCTTGAGTATTCATTTTCTTTTTCTTTTTTTTTGTCCACACCATGTGGCATGTGGGATCTTAGTTCGTGACCAGGGTCAAACCCATACCCCCTGCAGTGGAAGCGCAATGTCTTAACCACTGGACCACCAGGGAAGTCCCTCATTTTCTTTTATTTAGTATAATTTAATTTTGTTTATGTAATTTAATTTTTAAATAATGACTATTTAACCTATTTAACAACCAGCTGTCAAAATTCCTGAAAATTCAACAATTGGCTCTTGTGTTCTGGTATGTATTGGCTCTAGTACATCACAGGGTCCCAGCCCAACATCACAAAGTACAGGATAGAAGATTAGATACAGATACAGCTCACCCCTTTACTTATTCAGTTCATTTACTCATTTGAACAACTTTACGCTCTAACAAGAATCAACTATCCTTTGTACAAAGATGCACTCACCCTCATCCCCAAAAAGGTTAGACACAAAATTCCAACTGTCTCTGTCTCTGTCTCTCTCTCTCTCTCTCTCTGGGCAATGATAGTACTCCTCTTATTCTGTCACAGTTCTACTTGGATATATAAGAAGCTAAAGAATAAATTTTAAAGACAAAAATTTAACTTTAAGAATAAAGTTAATAAGTAGTAACTCCCAACAATCCTTATACACAATAATAAGAGAAAAGAGGGAGTAAAAAGGGAATTTGTTAACATATACAAATATAAATTAGTTACTGTATATAAATTAGCTTATGTATGTAACAAGCAAAGAAGATGGTATGTGTAGCTGCTATACAATCCTTTTTACTGTAAATGGCCATGAAGTTGTAGTTGATACTTATACCTTTCTAATTTCACTGGCCATTCCATTTTCTGTCAAGGCAGCACCATACATTGTTGTAATTCTTTGCCTGGTGATTAACTGAAGATTTGGAATCGTCAGTGGCCTTTTTTCCCATTGATTTTCCATTAACTTTTACCATTTGATATGGAAATAATAAGCATCTCAAAGAATCCCTAGTATTTCAGACAAAGTCATTGTATAGCAAAAATCCATTTTTACCCTCAATAATCAGGAACAGTTATCCCCAGTATCTCATTCTTCACCTATTGGTCCAGTGATACAGAGCCCAAGGTGTCCAGGTGACAGTCTCAACTTTGAAATCAACAGAGGTATTATTATGTCCCCTGATAAAACCCTTTCTCTCCTGATATTTAAGACCCCAAACAGTCCAGAAAAAAATTATCTGAATGGATTATTAGGTGTAATAGCAATGAGAATCACTCTCACTTTTTCTTGATTCCTATACCTATGTACTATAGAATGGAAGAAACAACACTATGTATAGGTTGCTGATTTAATTATAATCTGTATTCTGTAAGATAGTACTCCAATATTTCATGGCATTTATTTCACAACTAGCACCATAACTGAGTCTCTATTAGGCTATTTATTTTTTTTACTGTTCTGTCAGGCCAGGTCCTTCAGGATGATGGGTTATATGATAAGACCAATGATTCTATGGGCATGACCATTGCTGAAACCTCTTCTGCAGTAAAATCAAGTTCTCAGTAATGAGAAACATTTTGTGGAATATGCATAGAATAAGGCATTCCATAAATTCACAGATGGTAACGTTGGCAGGGAAAGCAAATTCATATCCAAAATGCATGACTGTTCTATTGGCCCAGTGAACATAAAGCTGCCAGGAAGGGGAAAGTTCCTTCTTCCTTCCTCCTGGCTTCCTATTTTCTTCTAGTTTTTGCTATTGTCAGGAAACCAGTTTACAAAGGAACACTATAGTTTGCTGAGTCTAATCCCAGTAGCTACACAATGCTGACTACAGAAGCATTGCTTTGAGTTCAAGAATCTAGCTTAACATTCCACCAGAACATTCCACCTCTTAGCTACTGAGCCTTTTTCTATGCTACTTGTGTATAAAATAGTTATCCTCTCTTCCTCTCATGTTCATGGTCACATTCTGAAAAATTTAAGTAATGTTACTATTATTTAATGAAGAGCCACATTAAATAGGAGACAGTATTACTGAAGAATCCCCCCTCCTGCCCTCCCCACCCTCCATGCAAATTCCCAGCTTTGACACATGGCAGCTTGGAGCAATAACTCACAAATAGAATTTGCTATATGAAATCTAATAGAAATATTTTAACAAATGCTAATGATCATGGATAAATGCTTAACTACTCACATATAGAATGGAGGGAACTATAAATATCATCTTAAATAAAGCAAGATGAGACAGCTTTTAATATTAAGGAATTGGGAACATATGGTCTGTTTGCAAAATCTGGAAATAGCCTACTTGGGTGAGAGGAAGAAATGAAGAATAGAAGAGGCTCAAAATCTTCTTTATCTGTGTCCTTATATATTTTTTCCTTTATGTCTTTCTAGGTGGAACTACTGTTACTTTTATATTGAAAAATTTTATAGTGACAGATGGGCAAAAATTTCATTAAATAGTTAAATTATAATAGTGAAAGTTATGTTTTCTTTAGAGTTATACCTTTTCACCAAATAGCCCTCTCCACTCCACACCACCCCAGAGAAAAGTCCTGGGGAGGAAGGTGAGAATGCTGAGTGGAAGGTAGAGAAAATTTCTCATATACTAAGAAACCTATTTGAATACTTTGAAAGAATGATTGCACTTTTGCAATTCTTCACCCTTCCTTTATGTACTCTCTTGGCTATGTGGCTTTGTAATTTCTCCTACTAAAATATGCAGAGCATATTTTCATGACCCCTGACTTTTGGGCTGGGCCAAGTGACTCACTCTGAACAACAGGATAAAGTGGAAATGATAATGATAATGTTCCAGTTTCTAGCCCAGGCCTTAATAGAGCTTGTTGGTTTGCGCTCACTTTCTTGTACTTCTGCCATGACCAGGAGAACAGATTTCTCTGTTGGTTCATGGAGGATGAGAGACTCTTGGAGCAGAGCCTTTCAGTTTCTAGCCCAGGCCTTAATAGAGCTTGCTGGTTTGCGCTCACTTTCTTGTACTTCTGCCATGACCAGGAGAACAGATTTCTCTGTTGGTTCATGGAGGATGAGAGACTCTTGGAGCAGAGCCTTTCCAGTACGCCTGAGTCTAGGTCAGCTTATCTGCAGATGAACAAGCTAAATAGATGCTTATTGAGCATTATGTGTTTGTCATGCTACATTTTTGTGGCAATAGCTAACACACAAATTTAATGATGGCCTTATGTTTGAAGTAATTCCACTGGGATATAGTGTGAGAGAACAGAAAATAAGAAAGCTATCTTGAAAAAACATTCTACTTCAAAGATGATAATGCCAAAGTCATCTCAGGGTTAAAACACCTCTCAGGAAAGAGATTCCAAAAACTCTCTGGGTAACTGTTGCTCTTTGGAAGTTTTTCCTTCTAAAGGTGAATCCAATCCACAGTATTTCAGTTTATGACACCTTCTTGCCATCAAAGATTTTTAAATCAAATTGATTAAAGCCCTTATTTTAGAAACTGTTTTCAACTTGTAAGGGAAAATCATTTTAAGAGGAAACTTATATTGCTTTTCAAGACGCTGGAAAACTCTGCATGGGTAATTAGTTAAAAGCTGACATTCAATTTAATTTAGAAAATATTTATTGAACCCCTATTTTTTGGAAGATATTTATTCTTGGTAACCATGTCTTAGAAATGATGAAACTGAGGGCCCTTAAAGATTAAGTAACATGACTAAGGTTGCATAGTAGATGACAGAGCTGGGTTTGAATTTAATTTTATGACTCCAAGTCTACTTCTTAGGAATCCTTTGCCAAAGAAAGTTTATGGAATGGAACGGCTTACTACCTTTAGCCCTGCATTCTGTAGCATATCTTTATTTCAAATAGCCTTCTTATACAGAAGAGAGGCCTAAGAGCAAATCAACTTATCAGAATAGCTTTGGGTCTTCTATTGGTCCTTATGGTAAATATGCAACCGAATCTTGACAAAGTATCAAAAAGAAAATCTTTTATGATACGAAGAGTTTTCGTTCTGACATCCCTTCAAGAGAAACTTCTCAATTTTATGCATATAAACAAATAACAGTTACTTTAAAAAAACTAAATTATTTTTTAAAATAGTAATGAATATAGCTAATATTTATTCATCACATTATTATATGCCAGGTACTGTGCCAAGTATTTTATAAGCATTGTTATAATTATATCTTGTAACACTTCTAAGATTATGTCTATTGTGATACTCATTTTAAAGGTAAAGAAATTCAGATAGAGGGAAAGTAACTTGTCTACATACACATAGCACAAAAGTAGTAAACCTTTCATTTGAACCCATGAAATCTGAATCAGAAATACATGCTTTAAATCACTAGACTGCCTTCTAAAGAGTGCATCTCAATATCTGAAAGGTCTTTTGTTGACAATGTTCCCATGAGTGGCTTTTCAATTTGAAGACACCAGAACAAGTTCAATTGTTCTGCATAATAAAATCTGTTAGAAATGTAAAGTATCAGTTAACTGATATGGGAGCTGGGGCAACAGGAGACAATGATGTTAGTTTTTTTAGAGAACAGTATACAAGGAGAGCTCTCTTAGTGGTGGTATATTAGGGAAGATTTGGAAAGGGGCTAGTCAATGTGTATTCATGATATTTAGTGCATGTTGTGTGTGATCTAAAATCTTCTTTGTTTCTCCTACAAAATATTCACTTAAAATATCACATATCTCTCTAATTCTTTGGTAAAGTGAAAAAACTTGGGGGCAGGGATAAAATGAGTTTTAATATTGTGTCTTCTAACAGCTTAAGGCCTAGATAAAATGGGCTCACAGTGATATTTAGATAGTAATGTTATGGCTGTGGTTTAAAGAGGTGGTTCCTTATGTAATATAGACCCTTGGAATATGCCTGTCCTTTTGCAGCCTCAGGAAACATTATTTTTCTCTTGAGCTTTTGGTCTATTTTTATCTTTTGGTCAATATTAAATGCAAAATTGGGTCTGATTTCCCTTTTTAATGTTGGCTGCTATGCATTGCAAATTCATCTGTCTAATACTGATTTTTTTTTTACCAGTTGTAGACCTTTATTTATGTATTTAAATTATTATTAGTCTCTATTTTTTATCTGTAAAAGGGGAAACTCACATAACTGTAATGGAGGCTAAAACTTCCCTGTACATTGTAAGAACCCAATAACTATAACTTCTTTTTTTTTATTGGAGTATAGTTGCTTTACAATATTGTGTTAGTTTCTACTCTACAGCAAAGTGAATCAGCTTTACTTATACATATATCCCCTCTTTTGTGGATTTCCTTCCCATTTAGGGTCACCACAGAGCATTGAGTAGAGTTCCCTGTGCTATACAGTAGGTTCTCATTAGTTATCCATTTTATACATAGTAGTATATGTATGTCAATCCCAATCTCCCAGTTCAACCCCCCCTTTTCCCCTTTGGTATCCATACGTTCGTTCTCTACGTCTCATCTAATACTGTTCATATTCACACAGAATCCAGAATGAACTCTGAAAAACCTAAATAACATCCTTTCTCTCCCATAGTTTAAAACTTTTTGGCTTCCCATTGCTCTTGCAATGAAATTGAACATCTTCACAAGGTGAATTAGACCTTACCTATTTCTCTAATTTTATTTTAAAATCCAATCACACTGGCTGTTCAGGGAAACACTGAAATGTGGTCCCATCTCAGGCCCTTTACACATGCTGCTCCTTCTGCTTGGAATGCTGTTTCCTCAGAAGATGGGCTCTTCTCTCATTTCATTCAAGTCTCTTCTCAAATGTCTTTCCAATAGAAGGGTCTTCTCTGAGTACTCATCTAAAATAGCACCTCCCTTTTTTAGTGCCTCAATTTTTACAATATCCTGCTTTATTCGTTGCACTTATTACTGCCTTATAGGTCTCCCCCTCCCATAATGTAAATTCCATGAAAGAAGTATTTATTTTGGTTTGTTCCTGCTGTATCTCCAGTGTAGATAGTCTATAAATATTTGTTGTCTAAATTAATGCAATACATGTATCCTTCTTTCCAGATCTATAACATATTCTTTTATTGTTTTACTTCCTCCACCTTTTCCTATATTTGTTCAATGTTTTCTTTGCTGAGTTTTAGATTTCCTTTTAAATTCTTTCAGGAAGGATTTGTAAAATAACCTAATAAATATATAAAAGAAACTAACAAATATAAAAATAAGTAGAACACAGTCAAAGTTAAACATATGTTGGACCTGGGTATTATAAACTCTAGGGAATTTTTTAATATAAACTCTGGTTTGACTAAGGTACTGGGAAATTGAGAAAACTAAGGAAAATAATAACTAAGATGGCAACTTAATACTCGTTCAGAAAAAGCTCATAGGAATTAATTTAGTTTAAGTCCTTATACTTGGAGCCCCCTCAAAATGTAGAGAAAAAGAAATAAAAATAAATGGGAGGAAGGAGAGGGAGGGATGGTGAGAGGTAAGGAAGGAAAAAAAGGAAGGAGGAAAGGAAGGAAGTAAAGAAAGGGGGGAGGGAAGAAAATTGTGGTCAGTAATAAAGGCCAGATGAACCTAGATCTTGGGAAGTATGTGATCCTAAGATTGCTTGAAAAAGAATCATAGAGGTACAAATTTGGTTTGAGGGCTGGATGGGTCATTTATGCTGCCATGTGATACTATGTAAAGTTATAGCCTCCAGCACTCTCTTTTTGTACTTGGGGTCCAGTAATTTTCTAGGAATCTATAGTTCTGGGTTATGTCAACATATACGTAAAGACCCACTTATTATCCTGTCTTTTCAAATTATTTTGTCCTTTGCTTTGCTTCCACTATCTATTTTTGAGTCCTAGATGAGGTTATTCTCCTGAATTGCTATATCTGAATTTGTGGGATAGAAAGCTAATAACCCTTATTATGTGGTGGTAAAACAGTAAATCACATGATCACCAGGTTTTGTTGTGTGGCATACATCGTGTGATATATGTAGTGTTGGGGCAAATGGTGGAGAAAAAAAAAAAAACATGGTAAAATCCTATTTATTTATGGATATATTGAGCCAAGTTCTGGAAGAGAAGGATGAAAAAGAATAGAACTATCCAATTTCCAAAGCAGAGACAGGAGGAAATGCTGCTTTGTTAAAGGAGATGCTCTTATGCCTGCTGTTTAAATTGACTGAAAGTTTCATAATTTGGATCATTGCAAGGTTAAAGAGAACAACTGCTTTGTTAACTCTGTGATCAGCATTTGTGAATGGAGGTCTGAGTAGGAGATCAGACTGTGTTACCAAGTCTTTCTTAAGCACACATCTCTAAGCATTCTGGGTCAGAAAGTTGCTGTGAACCCACCATCAGATGTTTCTCACTCAGCTAAGCCTATTTCAAAGTTATGTAAGGCCATGACTATTCTGTGAAAGGATAAAGGAATGAACAGAAAAAAAAAGTCAACGTGTAAAAGGCAAATATGTCAAAGAACATGTCTAAATAATTATTGTTTGTGGTCATTTACCCATGTTATTAATAATGATGATGGTAGTTATAAAGTAACTAGAATAAGAATCATAACAAAGTTCATGTAGCACTCATTATAATTCAGGAATTGTTCTGATTGCTTGTCATATATTATCTGTAACCCCTTGTGATGGTTGTGATTGTTACTCATTTTACAGAGAAGTAAACTGAGATCACAGAGCTAGTAAGAGGCAGAGCCATGATTTGATATATGGAAGTTCTGGTTTCAAGAGTCTATTTTCCTAAACACTGCATGGTGGAAACCCTACTGTTTTCCCAAAGAAACTCCTAACTTGGGCTGCAAAAGCTGTGACTTTTCAATTTTTGAAATATTTCTAAAACACCCAAACCAACACGAGGGGGAAGTGGGCTGTGAAAGTAGATATGTTCTATGATGCCACTGTATCCATAGATACATTGAAGATAACAATTTATATTTTTCCCCACAGCAGAACCAGGACTCTCAGATTGGTTCCCAAGGAACTTCCTTTGCTCCCAGACCATGAAGTTCTCCCTCATCTTGTCCCTCAGGATTTGGTATGTTCTAGAAATTCACTAATGCTGTTTATTTCCCAGTCCTCCCTTGTCTAAATGGAAATTATTTTTTAGGTTTTAGTTTCCTGTTTCTTCTAAACTATTGCATATTGGTATGTTGCTGTCAGATAAGCTTTAAGATTTAAAATTTTAAGTTTCCAGACCTTCACATAGGAGCTATTCCCAAACCTGATGGAAAGAACTTCAGAAATCCTGGACTTTTGGCAAATGAGTGTAACTGGATGAGAGTACCTTGGGGAGAGGTGAGCATGTTCATGGGAGGTGAGAGGAAGTATGATTGTTGGATAGTAAAAGATAGCCTGAAGAAGGTATTTCCAATTTTATGTCAAATGTCTTACTCTCACTCCTACTTCCTTACTAACCATCTTGATTTTGTTCAGGGTGGCACTGTGACCCCTTTTCCATGCCATCTCCCCCCCCCCAAAAAAATGCCATTTCTCAGGATTCCTTATAATTGTAGCCAAAGGAAATAGAGATTGCTGGGGTTTTCTGGAAGAAAATTTTTATTTCTTAACTGTAGAAGATATGCCTTTGTTCTCGATCATTTCCTTCTACTTTCATGGAATGTAGGCAAGACACCTGGAAGTGGACTTGCTGTCTTAGATCATGAGGAAGAAAACCACATGCTCTGTTTGGCAGAGTAGAAAGGATGCTCATTTCCTCATTACTGGGGTGCTTCACTGATTTTGGAAGTGCTTACTTTCTGACTTTATGTTACAAAAAAAATTTTTTTTTTGTTTTTTAAAATTTAATTTTATTTTATATTATAGTTGATTTACAATGCTGTGTTAGTTTCAGGTGAACAGCAAAGTGATTCAGTTATACATATACATATATCCATTCTTTTCCAGATTCTTTTCAGATACAGAGTATTGAGTAGAGTTCCCTGTGCTATACAGTAGGTCCTTGTTGATTATCTATATTATATACAGTAGTGTGTCTATGTTAATCCCAAATTCCAAATTTATCCCTTCTCCCGACCTTTCCCCTTTGGTAAACATAAGTTTGTTTCCAAAGTTTGTGAGTCTGTTTCTGTTTTGTAAATAATTTCATTTGTATCTTTTTTTTTAGATTCCACATATGAGTGATATCGTATGATAATTGGCTTTCTCTGACTGACTTACTTCACTGAGTATGATAATCTGTAGGTCCATCCATGTTGCTGCAAATGGCATGATTTCATTCTTTTTTATGGCTGAGTAATATTCCATTGTATATACGTACCACATCTTCTTATCCATTCCTCTGTTGATGGACATTTAGGTTGCTTCCATGTTTTGGCTATTGTAAATAGTGCTGCAATAAACATTGGGGTGCATGTATCTTTTCAAATTACGGTTTTCTCCAGATACATGCCCAGGAGTGGGATTGCTGGATCATATGGTACCTCTATTTTTAGTTTTTTAAGGAACTTCAATAGTGTTCTTGATAATGGTTGTACCAATTTACATGCCTGCTAACAGTGTAGGAGGATTCCCTTTTCTCTATACCCTCTGCAGCATTTATTGTTTGTAGACTTTTTGACGATGGCCATTCTGAGTGATGTGAGGTGATACCTAATTGTAGATTTGATTTGTATTTCTCTAATAATTAACGATGTTGAGCATCTTTTCATGTGCTTTTTGACCATCTGTATGCCTTCTTTGGAGAAATGTCTTAGATCTTCTGCCCATTTTTTGATTGGGTTTTTTTTTTTTGATATTGAGTTACATGAGCTGTTTTTATATTTTGGAGATTAATCCCTTGTCGGTCACTTTGTTCACAAATATTTTCTCCCATTCTGTGGGTTGTCTTTGTGTTCCATTTATGGTGTCCTTTGCTGTGCAAAAGCTTTTAAGTTTCATTAGGTCCCATTTGTTTATTTTTGTTTTTATTTCCCTTTCTCTAGGCGATGGATCCAAAAAGAAATTGCTGCGATTTATGTCAAAGAGTGTTCTGCCTATGTTTTCCTCTAAGAGTTTTATAGTATCTGGTCTTAAATTTAGGTCTTTAATCCATTTTTTAGTTTATTTTTGTGTATGGCATTAGAGAATGTTCTAGCTTCATTCTTTTACATGTAACCTTACAGTTTTCACAGCACCACTTATTGAAGAGACTGTCTTTTCTCTATTGTATATTCTAGGCTCCTTTGTTGTAGATTAGTTGACCATAGGTGTGTGGCCTTATTTCTGGGCTCTGTATCCTGTTCCATTGATCTAGATTTCTGTTTTTGTGCCAGTACCATACTGTCTTGATTGCTGTAGCTTTGTAGTATAGTCTAAAGTCAGGGAGTCTAATTCCTCCAGCTCCATTTTTCTTTCTCAGGATTGCTTTGGCTATTCGGAGTCTTCTGTGTTTCCATACAAGTTTTTAAAGTTTTTGTTCTAGTTCTGAGAAAAATGCCATTGGTAATTTGATAGGGATTGCATTGAATCCATAGATTGCCTTGGGCAGTATAGTCATTTCTACAATATTGATTCTTCCAGTCCGAGAACATGGTGTATCTTTCCATCTGTTTGTGTCATCTTCGATTTCTTCCATCAGCATCTTACAGTTTTCAGAGTACAGGTCTTTTGCCTCCTTAGGTAGGTTTATTCATAGGTACTTTATTCTTTTTGATGCCATGGTAAATGGGATTGTTTTATTAATTTCTCTTTCTGTTCTTTCATTGTTAGTGTATAGAAATGCAAGAGATTTCTGTGTATTAATTTTGTATCCTGAAACTTTACCACATTCATTGTTGAGCTCTAGCAGTTTTCTGGTAGCATCTTTAGGATATTCTATGCACAGTATTATGTCATCTGCAAACAGTGACAGTGTTACTTCTTATTTTCCAATTTGGATTCATTTTATTTCTTTTTTCTTCTCTGATTGCTGTGGCTAGTATTTCCAAATCTATGTTGGAAAAAAGTGGCGAGAGTGGATATGCTTGTCTTGGTCCAGGTCTTAGAGGGAATGCTTTCAGCTTTTCACTATTGAGTATGATGTTAGCTGTAGGTTTGTCATATATGGCCGTTATTATGTTGAGGTACATTCCCTCTATGCCCACTGTCTGGAGAGTTTTTTTTTTTTTATCATAAGTGGGTGTTGAATTTTGTCAAAACCTTTTTCTGCATCCATGAGATGATCATAAGGTTTTTATTTTTCAGTTTGTTAATGTGGTTCATCACACTGATTGATTTGCTTATATTGAAGAATCCTTGCATGTCTGGGATAAATCCCACTTGATCACGGTGTATGATCCTCTTAATGTATTGTTGGATTCAGTTTGCTAGTATTTTGTTGAGAATTTTTGTGTTTATATTCATCAGTGATATTGGCCTATAATTTTCTTTGTCTGTGGTATCTGTGTCTGGTTTTGGTTTCAGGGTGATGGTGGCCTCATGAAATGAGCTTGGGAGTGTTCCTCTGCAGTTTTTTTGGAAGAGTCTCAGAAGGATAGCTGTTAACTCATCATTAAATGTTTGATAGAATTTGCCTGTGAAGCCATATGGTCCTGGATTTTTCTTTGTTGGAAGTTTTTTAATCACTGTTTCAATTTCAATACTTGTGATTGGTCTGTTCATATTTTCTATTTCTTCCTGGTTTAGTCTTGGAAGGTTGTATCTTTCTAAGAATTTGTTCATTTCCTCCAAGTTGTCCATTTTATTGGCTATAATTGCCTGTAGTAGTCTCTTATGAACCTTTGTATTTATGTGGTGTCAGTTGTGACTTCTTTTTGTTTGTTTCTAATTTTATTGATTTGAACCCCCTCTCTTTTTTTCTTGATGAGTCTGGCTAAAGGTTTATCAATTTTGTTTATTTCTTCAAAGAACCACCTTTTACTTTCATTGATCTTTTCTATTGTTTTCTTCATCTCTATTTCATTTATTTCTGCTCTGATTGTAATGATGTCTTTCCTCCTACTAACTTTGGGTTTGTTTGTTCTTCTTTCTCTACGTGTTCTTCTTTCTCTTGCTTTAGGTGTAAGGTTAGGTTGTTTGAGATTTTTCTTGTGTCCTGAGGTAAGATTATATTGGTATAAAGTTCCCTCTTAAACTGCTCTTGCTGCATTTCATTGGTTTTGGATTGTCGTGTTTTTGTTGTCATTTGTCTCTAGGTATTTTTTTTATTTCCTCTTTGATTTCTTCAGTGATCCATTGGTGTTGAGTAGCATATTGTTTAGCCTCCATGTGTTTGTGTTTTTTACAGTTTTTTTTCTGGTAGTTTATTTCTAATCTTATAGCCTTGTGGTCAGAGAACATGCTTGATATGATTTCAATTTTCTTCAATTTATTGAGGCTCGCTTCATGGCCCAGCATGTGGTCTATCCAGGATAATGTTCCATGTGCACTTGAGAAGAATCTGTTATCTTGCTGCTTTCAGATGGAATGTTCAATAAATATCAATTAAGTCAATCTGGTCTAATGTGTCATTTGAAGCCTGTGTTTCCTTGTTGATTTTCTGTCTGGATGATCTGCCCATTGACGCAAATGGGGTGTAAAAGTCCCCCACTATTATTTTTTACTGTCAACTTCTCTGTTTGTTTATGGCTGTTAGCATTTGCCTTATATATTGAGGTGCTTCTATGTTGGGTGCATATATATTTACAATTGTTATATCTTCTTCTTGGATTGATCCCTTGATCATTATGTAGTATCCTTCTTTGTCTCTTGTAACAGTCTTTATTTAAAAGTCTATTTTGTCTGATATGAGTATTGCTACTCCAGCTTTCTTTTGATTTCCATTTGTGTGGAGTATCTTTTCCATCCCCTTACTTTCAGTCTGTATGTATCCCTAGGTCTGAAGTGGGTCTCTTGTAGACAGCATATATATGGGTCTCTGTTTTTGTATCCATTCAGCAAGCCTGTGTCTTTTGGTTGGAGCATTTAATCCATTCACATTTAAGGTAATTATCAGTATGTATATTCTTTTTTTTTAACATCTTTATTGGAGTATAATTGCTTTACAATGTTGTGTTAGTTACTGCTGTACAACAAAGTGAATCAGCTATATATATACATATATCCCCATATCCCCTCCCTCTTGCATCTCCCTCCCACCCTTCCTATCCCACCCCTCTAGGTGGTCACAAAGCACCAAGCTGATCTCTCTGTGCTATGCAGCTGCTTCCCACTAGCTATCTATTTTATATTTGGTAGTGTATATATGTCCATGCCACTCTCTCACTTCTTCCCAGCATACTCTTCCCCCTCTGCGTGTCCGCAAGTCCATTCTCTACGTCTGCAACTTTATTCCTGTCCTGCCCCTAGGTTCTTCAGAACCCTTTTTTTTTTTAAGATTCCATATATATGTGTAAGCATACGGTATTTGTTTTTCTCTTTCTGACTTACTTCACTCTGTATGACAAACTCTAGGTCCATCCACCTCACTACAAATAACTCAATTTCATTTCTTTTTATGGCTGAGTAATATTCCATTGTATATATGTGCCACATCTTCTTTATCCATTCATCTGTCGATGGACACTTAGGTTGCTTCCATGTCCTGGCTATTGTAAATAGAGCTGCAATGAACATTGTGATACATGACTCTTTTGAATTATGGTTTTCTCAGGGTATATGCCCAGTAGTGGGATTGCTGGGTCTATGGTAGTTCTATTTTTAGTTTTTTAAGGAACCTCCATACTGTTCTCCATAGTGGCTGTATCAATTTACATTCCCTACAGTGCACCTACAATGCAAGAGGGTTCTCTTTTCTCCACACCCTCTCCAGCATTTATTGTTTGTAGATTTTTTGATGATGGCCATTATGACTGGTGTGAGGTGATACCTCATTGTAGTTTTGATTTGCATTTCTCCAATGATTAGTGATGTTGAGCATCCTTTCACGTGTTTGTTGGCAACCTGTATATGTTTTTTGGAGAAATGTCTTTTTAGGTCTTCTGCCCATTTTGGGATTGGGTTGTTTGTTTTTTTGATATTGAGCTGCTTGTATATTTTGGAGATGAATCCTTTGTCCGTTGATTCGTTTGCAAATATTTTCTCCCATTCTGAGAGTTGTCTTTTCGTCTTGTTTATGGTTTCCTTTGCTGTGCAAAAGCTTTTAAGTTTCATTAGGTCCCATTTGTTTATTTTTGTTTTTATTTCCATTTCTCTAGGAGGTGGGTCAAAAAGGATCTTGCTGTGATTTATGTCATACAGTGTTGTGCCTAAGTTTCCCTCTAAGAGTTTTATAGTGTCTGGCCTTACATTTAGGTGTTTAATCCATTCTGAGTTTATTTTTGTGTATGGTGTTAGGAAGTGTTCTAATTTCATTCTTTTACATTTAGCTGTCCAGTTTTCCCAGCACCACTTAATGAAGAGGCTGTGTTTTCTCCATTGTATATTCTTGCCGCCTTTATCAAAGATAAGTTGACCATATATGCGTGGGTTTATCTCTGGGCTTTCTATCCTGTTCCATTGATCTATATTTCTGTTTTTGTGCCAGTACCATACTGTCTTGATTACTGTAGCTTTGTAGTATAGTCTGAAGTCAGGGAGCCTGATTCCTCCAGCTCCATTTTTCTTTCTCAATATTGCTTTGGTTATTCGGGGTCTTTTGTGTTTCCCTACAAATTGTGAAATTTTTTCTCCTAGTTCTGTGAAAAATGCCATTAGTAGTTTGATAGGGATTGCATTGAATCTGTAGATTGCTTTGGGTAGTATAGTGATTTTCACAACATTGATTCTTCCAATCCAAGAACATGGTTTATCTCTCCATCTGTTTGTATAATCTTTAATTTCTTTCATCAGTGTCTTATAGTTTTCTGCATACAGGTCTTTTGTCTCCTTAGGTAGGTTTATTCCTAGGTATTTTATTCCTTTTGCAGTGGTAAATGGGAGTGTTTCCTTAATTTCTCTGTCAGATTTTTCATCATTATTGTATAGGAACGCAAGAGATTTCTGTGCATTAATTTTGTATCCTGCAACTTTACCAAATTCATTGATTAGCTCTAGTAGTTTTCTGGTAGCATCTTTAGGATTCTCTATGTATAGTATCATGTCCTCTGCAGAGTGACAGTTTTGCTTCTTCGTTTCTGATTTGGATTCCTTTTATTTCTTTTTCTTCTCTGATTGCTGTGGCTAAAACTTCCAAAATTATGTTGAATAGTAGTGGTGAGAGTGGGCAACCTTGTCTTGTTCCTGATCTTAGAGGAAATGGTTTCAGTTTTTCACCATTGAGAATGATGTTGGCTGTTGGTTTGTATTTATTGCTCTTATTATGTTGAGGTAAGTTCCCTCTTTGCCTACTTCCTGGAGAGTTTTTATCATAAATGGTTGTTGAATTTTGTCGAAAGCTTTTTCTGCATCTATTGAGATGATCATATGGTTTTTATCCTTCAGTTTGTTAATATGGTGTATCACATTGATTGATTTGCGTATGTTGAAGAATCCTTGCAGCACTGGGGTAAACACCACTTGATCATGGTGTATGATCCTTTTAATGTGCTGTTGGATTCTGTTTCCTAATATTTTGTTGAGGATTTTTGCATCTATGTTCATCAGTGATACTGGCTTGTAGTTTTCTTTGCTTGTGACATGTTTGTCTGGTTTTGGTATCAGGGTGATGGTGGCCTCGTAGAATGAGTTTGGGAGTGTTCCTCCCTGTGCTATATTTTGGAAGAGTTTGAGAAGGATAGGTGTTAGCTCTTCTCTAAATGTTTGATAGAATTTTTATGTGAATCTATTTGGTCCTGGGCTTTTGTTTGTTGGAAGATTTTTAATCACAGTTTCAATTTCAGTGCTTGTGATTGGTCTGTTCATATTTTCTATTTCTTCCTGGTTCAGTTGTGGAAGGTTGTTCTTTTCTAAGCATTTGTCCATTTTGTCCAGGTTTAGCAATACAATGCTACCTCAAGAAACAAGAAAAATCTCAAACAACCTAACCTTACACCTAAAGCAATTAGAGAAAGAAGAACAAAAAAAACCCTATATTTACCAGAAGGAAAGAAATCATAAAGATCAAATCAGAAATAAATGAAAAAGCAATGAAGGAAACAATAGCAAAGATCAATAAAACTAAAAGCTGGTTCTTTGAGGAGATAAACAAAATTGCCAAACCATTAGCCAGACTCATCAAGAAAAAAGGGAGAAGACTCAAATCAACAGAATTAGAAGTGAGAAAGAAGTAACAACTGACACTGCAGAAATACAAAGGATCATGTGAGATTACTACAAGAAACTATATGCCAATAATATAGGTAGTGTTTCAAAAAGAGGTGGAAGGAAGGTAAAGAGAAGGATAGAAAGGAAAAGCAGGAAATGAAATGGAAGAAAGTACATCTTAAAATGTCTTTAAAGAGTGAGAAATATTATGCCCAATTTCACTTTTTTTTAACAGCTACAGTTTTTCTCCTGAACTAAAAGGAGAGAATTGTCCAATGGGCTTTAGGCTTTGCCTGAGGCAGAAGGTGCAAACCATACACAAAATGAATATAGTGTTTTTATCATAAAATTATGTAGCCCTATATGTAAAAATTCCTAGTCTTCTAGCAGGCATGCAGTAGACCAATTTATCCCTTAAGTACCATACTGAAGACATACTGATAGTCTATGTAATAATTTTTGTAGTACTTTTCATTTAAAGCATCTAGGTTAAACATCTAAGAATGAGAAATGACAATATGATTGAAAAATATGTATATACACATATGGATAAATACACACATGGATGTATACATATGGATATATATATGGATTAGTATAGTATATATTTGAATGACAGGCTTTGGAATTAGTATAAGTCAAGATAAATTATTAAGAATGAGGTTTTAATCTGTATGTGTGAATAGATGTATATATTTATTCCTATGTATAATTAATATGACAATATATTATATTTGGGGGAATGAATGTATTTCGTTGAAGTAGAAATTGTAAAACAACAGCACTATACTATAATCCTAGTTTTACATTTGGAAAACTTAAGACAACAGTTATTTCTGTACCATCACAGAGATAGTACCACACCCAAATAACTTTTCTCTCTTTTAAAAACTCAAAAACAGAGAAAATAATTAGAATCAGTTATTGTTTAACAGGAAGTAAAACCTATTCCAAGCTTTCTGTTGGGAAGAAGAAAGTAAGTTGTAAATGTCCTGCTTAATTACATGTTGACACTTTTCAGTTGAACTTTCAGTTTTCTGGGGATACTGCTGGGATAGTTGTGCCAAAAATTTTATGCTCCCTTTTGATGGGTCAAAATGGTCAGGTAGATTATTTTTTTGTAATTGAAAATTGTTCTCTAGAAGAGCTCCATTACCTTTCCATTGTACCAGAGTAGAAAATTCTGAAAAATATATATGTACCTATAGAAAGTGCTGTATGTCCCCTTCCTATGTATGGATCCAGGTCCACATCAAGATATCAATTTCTTTCCAGGATACAGTAACTTGCATCATCTTAATGTCTTCCTGAAATTTTTCCATTTCATCTTTGCATGTGTATGATATATTGACTAATCACAGACTACTCTCTTTGGAGATATTTGTCAGGCTCTAATTTTTACTTAGATAGCAAATGGACTTAATCATTCCTGAGTGTGAACTCAGATTCTAAATAGGGGCCTTCCTATGAATACTACATTACATCCACATACCAAGATTTGAACACTTATCCCTGGGGATCCTACCAGCATACCAGGGAAGTACTCTGAAACCTTGGAGCAGATAGGCCCATCTACAGTCTCAGCCAAGAAGTTCTTAAACTTATTATAGCAAAGCAACACTGCTCACCTTAAGGAGAAATCTACAACATGTAAATTCTCAAAAATTTATTCTTTGGTTCCTGTACCTTGTACTCTGCCACCTGCTCTCTGTATAAAACTGCTTGCCACACTATTTTATTTTCCTGGTTTCCACTTAGCTCCAGCTCTCCTCCATTCACTTGGTTGGTGTGTTTACATATAATGTTGAGTGTTTTTTCTTGGAACAAACATCCAGTCTCTGTTTCAGATACCCTCTCCTTCCCCCTGCTTCTCTCCCCAAAATGGTATCTGGGTATGGCATGGGGGAAGGAAGCTGTGAAACTTAGGGGACACCAAGGTATAAGTGTAGGAAAAATTAGAGTCAGTATCCCTCCATCTTGCCCAGGTGACATGTCTTGTCCTGCTGGCATTTGCAGCTTGTTTGTGACTATTGTAACTTACAGTCTCGTCCCCTGCCTTCCTTACTTTCCACTGGCCTGTGACAAGTGTTTCTGCCCTTAACCTTTTTTATGGATTTGCTACACTTCACCATAGAGTCCCATCCAGGCCTGAGGTTTGTCACAGAGCATCCATACTACAAGGCAAGTCAGGACGGCTCTAAACCAGGACCCTTCTTCACCTGACCGTGCTGTGCTGCCATGTTAATTTGTGCCCCAGGTTAGGGAGCTTTTTCTGAGGCTCAAGACAGGAAGTAAGTTGTATGCTCTACTCTCCCTATCATCATCAGTATTTACCTAAGGCTCACCTTCCCCTTTCCAGATTTGGCCCAGAGAGAGGAAAATCAGAGCATGAATGTTTGACCTGTTTATTCTCCTTCCCATCAGTCCCAGAGTCAGAAAATGTGTAAAATTTTCATTTCTTTCAATCATATCCTTCTACCAGTAAGCGCCAAGACTTCTTGCTGAGTAGGAATATCTTTTCAACCTACATGAATAAGGCATGGGGTGGATAAAAGCATTTGGAAACTCCTCTCAAGGCCATTGTGTCAATTGCAAAGTTGTTATCTAAAATGTAAATGGCAAGGCAAAATTATTTTCTTTAACGTGAAGGGTTAAAAGAAATTTGCCTTGCCACTTATATTTTAGAAAAAATTCACATCTTTAACTTCTAGTTCTAAATCAATAAGGTTATCTTTGGCTAAACACTTAACTGAGAGCTTATCCCTCTATTGTTTCACTTTTGGTTCTTCCAATATCAAGTACCTGGAGGAGCTGGATCTATACAAGAAGGCTTTCACATCACCATTTGGATAGCCAAAGTCACAACCACAAATGATGTCTGAGAGAGATCTAAACGGGAGATAAGGGGTGGCATACCTGTTCTATTCAATCTTCATTTTTTTAAAGTCAGATTTATTGAGATAGATTTCACATACCATACAATTCACCCATTTAAAGTGTACAATTTTTCAATGTTTTTTTCTTGCATATTGACAGATATGTGCAATTATCATCACTGTCAATTTTAGAACATTTCATCACCTGAAAAAGAAAGCTCATGCCCTTTAGCTGTCGCTTCTCATCATCTCTCCTCCCCCTCCCCCAGGCTTAATCAACAACCCACTTTCTGTCTCTATAGATTTCCCTATTCTGAACTTTCATACGAATGGGATCATATAGTATGTGGACTCGTATGACTAGTTTCTTTCATTTGTCACAATGTTGTCAAGGTTCACCAAGTGTAACAAACATTTAGCAGTACTTCGTTCCTTTTTATGGCCAAATATTACTCCATTGTATGGCTACGTCATATTTTGTTTATCCATTTTTCTGTTGATGATAGACGTTTGAGTTGTTTCTACCTTTTGGCTATTGTGAACGATCCAGCAGTAAACATTGGCATACCTGTTACTGAAAACAGGGACACAAGCAGATGTTCTGGATATATTTATTGCTGGATATGATAACTCTGCTTAACTTTTTGAGGAATCACCAAACTTTTCCACAGTGTCTGTGATATTTTACATTCCTGCCAGAAGTGCACAAGGGTTCCAATTTCCCCATATCCTCACCAACATTTATTATTTTCTATTTTTTATAATAACCATTCTAATAGATGTGAAGTGGTATCTCATTATAGTTTAAATTTGTATTGCCCTAGTGATATTGAGCATCTTTTCATGTCCTTATTAATCATTTGTACATCTTTGGAGAAATGTCTATTCAAGTCCTTAGCCTATCATTTAATTGGGCTTATGTTTTTTTGTTGTTGTGGAGTTGCAGGAGTTCTTTATATATTCTGGGTATTAGTCCATTACCAGGTATATGATTTGCAAAAATCATGTTTATAGTTTTAGCTCTTAAATTTAGGTCTTTGATCCATTTTAAGTTAATATTTATATATGGTGTGAACTTCATTCTTTTGCATCTAGATATCCATTTGTTCTAGCCCCATTTGTTGAAAAGACTATTCCTTCCAGTGAATGGTCTTGGTACCCTTGTTGAAGATCAATTTATCTTAGAAGAGGGGGGTCTGCTTTTTGTCTAAGTCAGATTATATATTGATAACTATTTGTGTTATAGAAGAATAGCTTCAAGAAAAAAAAAATCTTCATGGACATTCTAAGTGTTGATTGGTGATGGACTATTACCAGTAGCAAAATCAGTGGCAAAACCATTTTCAGAAAAACAGTTCGAATCATTTGTTTGGTGACTCATTGCAGAAGTTAATTCTGTAAGAGCAGTAGACAATTAGGTATGGACAGAATGCAGATTTGTGCTCCTGACAAAATACTATTTTTTTCAAAACCAAAAAGTGAATGTATCTGCAAACTAACAGTAATGTGATCATAATCAAAGCTTTGACCCTCAAGCAGGGAATATCTTGCCTCAGAGTGTATAAGCAACTCATGTGTAATTTCTACTGACAATAAAATTACAACACAGCACAGATCTTTGTCAGCAATATCATGACTGCTTTAAATGTGAAGGTCATATTACAAAATACAAGGTGACAAATTACTGAAACTCTTTTGATAAAGATATTCTACAGTACTTTACCAAGATCTGAATACTCATCAAAATGTTGCTATATTCAAATTAGAACCAATAAGCAAAGTTTAAATATATTTCCTAAGAATTCCTAGAACCATTAATACAATTTAATTTGTATGAATTACATAGTACAGTAATTATGTTTTTCTTTTCAAATTCTTTATCTGTAGTTAATACCAAGGTGAAATAAAAGTTCTATTCTTAATCAGAGAACCAGGAAAGTAAACTTAGCTACTCTCTGGAATAATTATGAGCCTTTGAGTGTGTGTGTATGTGTGTGTGTTTATATGGATGTGGTTGTGTGCCAAGAAAAACTCAAAAACAAGTAATTAGGTTGGAAACTGCTACTCCTAATGGAGATTCCAACATTTATTAAGAAAACTTAATGAGTTTTAAGACGAGTATATATTATTTAGATACAACATGGACACACTTATTAGCCTAAATACTTCTAATTAGCATTAATAAATGTATTCACTGAACATCCAGAAATAATATCCCTGCCTGCTCTTCTTGGATGAGGTAACCACTTCATTAATCTTAATATCAATGCTCTCCCATAGTATGTAGTACTGGTAGTTAATAACAAGAAAAGCAATGCTGCCACAAAAATGTCTTCCCATATTAATATGGCAACACTAATTGCTGCCTAGCTCCTAAAATAGTTTGAAGAGAAAAATCACAGGTATTTGGGTTTTTTTGTTTTTTCCTATTTTTTCTGAAAGAGTGCCTAGTGACACAATTCTCAGCAAGACCTGAGTAAGCTAAAGTCAAAATAACTACTCAATCATTTAAAAAGCCTAAGTAAGTTCTGAAGTATTCTTTCAGCACTTTTTTGAGGAAAACGTTATTTCTTCTGTTCTGTGTCTAAGGTGATCCTTCACGCTTACCCAGCTCTGCCATAAAGCCTTTGGTATCTGATGTGAATGCCAACAATCTTAACAATGAGTTCAAGCTTCTTTGAAGTTTTAACTGGTCTTATTCATTTCACCCCAGATATTAGAGTTTAGGAACAAAGAAAGTTGGGGTGAGGTTGAATGGAAGAGAGAAATTGGGTGATAGATTAGGCTGGCCAACTTAGTCCATACTGGTCTTCCTTGCAGGTAGTGGTGACCAAATGATCAAGATATGGACAATGAAATGTTAAAGAAAATTTCTGGTGGGCTTTCTGAAAAACCTTTATAAAAGGACTGAATTCAGCTGGCATGGAATTTTCTTTCTCCTTTAACTTCGCCTACTGGTTCCAGGGAAGTAGACATAATGCCTGCAGGATCATCAGTCATCTTATGATCATCAGAACAAAGCCCATGTGCTAAAAAAAATGGCAGAATAGAAAATAAGAAACTAGCTCATGGGCAGTTGCAGTCATCCTGGAGCTCAACTCCAAACATCTTGTTCCTTGAGTTTTATGTTTCTAGATCTAAATGTAAATTTAAATTATACAAGAGATGGGGTGCCTGTCTTCAGTATGTTTAGGGAATTTATTACAAAGCTTTTTAGAGTAAATCCCACTATCACCTTTGTTCAGGTCTGGAAGTCAAAAATTACTTTATCTGTTGGAGTTACCCAGTTGAGACTTAAGAAAATATTATACCTACTTGTCAATAAAGGCCCCAACTCAAGGAATAGAACTGTGAGGAAAACAACAATGTTAGTCAGAACCTGAGTGTTGAGGAGGACCGTTAAAGTGAGTGCCTGCTGCCTCAAGACCATGGCATAACGCTCTGGCACCTGTGGGTGTGTGAGAGAGAGAAATGCAACTGGGAAATATGGAAACAGACATTGAGTAACTTGTTTTCTTGAGACTTTATGAACAACATAAATCTTTAATCAAGGTAAATAATATAATCTATGCATATCTCTTTTTCATGGAACGACCTATCCTTTGCACATTAGATCATTTTTTCCAGATTTGGGGAGAAGGCATTTTTGTTCCACTCCTCTGGGATCCATGTAAGTATGATGGCAAAATGAGGATGAGAAAGGATTTGTAATTTCAAGTTATTTTTACTTCTGTGTCTCTCGACCCCATTCCCCACCTTTACTTTCACTTCCCCTATCTCTAGGGGCCTTATATTTTCTCTCTCCTCTTTTCCCTTCCTCCCCCATCTCCAAAATCAGATCAGAGATCAATGTAAGATTTGGACCTGGCTTGCCTGGCACTGCTAGAGGGTCTTTACCCAGAGATTCTAAGTTGGTGAGGGGAATAGAACATCACTAACTTGTCTCAAGTCAGCACACAGGGTGAGCTACAAACTCACATGATTTCTTGCAGCATCACAGTAATACCAAAGCTCCCAGTATTAGTCATCCATTTATAGCCTCCTGTCTGAATTTCTGATGCCTAGTTCATCCAAGTAGTAGAAGGAAGAAAACAAATAGAATCATGATTTTCAACCATGATTGAACATTAGAATTGCCTGGGGGTGCTTCTTTTTAAAAAATGATGCTTGAGCCCCCAGTTTTACCAATAAATCAGAATAAATACTGAAGCTCACACTTTAATGCTTTATATGCTTTTCAGGTGGTTTTCATAAGCAGAAGAGGCTGAGAACCACTAAATCAGAAGCGAGAAAGGCAGCTTGGCCCTGGGCTAGAGTTACAGGTACAAATAATCGTGGCTTTTGGAGTGTTGGACCACTTACTTTTTAATGAGTGGCACTTGCTACTTAAAAATCATGCGAGATACACCCTTTGCTTCTAAATCAAATTTCTAAGCCTGATTTTCCAGCTTCTTCATTCTCCCATAGGCAATTTATGGTCCAGCCATTTCACATTGTTTCTTGCCTTGTCCACCTGTCTGACTTGACTGTTAGCTCCTGGAGAGCATGGACTGTGGCTTCTCATCTCTGTAGACCTGAGTATAACCCAATGCCAGACACAAATAAGGGACACAAAAATAAGTCCAGAATCGTGTGGATTTGTCTGATCATCTCGGTTGGTCAGTAAGTCAATCTGAAATGAGGCTTATATAATAAATATATGTTTTCATGGACAACTGTCAACTTCAATGTATGGATAGATAAAGATTTACTCATTCAACATTTATTGTGAAATTATCATAAAGTGGACATTGTGCTGAGACCTAAGGACACACTGTGAAGTGGATGTGAGTTGCCTTTGGGGAACTCACATTTTAGTGCATGTCATTTATAAATACTGAAAAGCATACAAAGAGGTGAGAAAAACATGTTTGATTCAGTGTGATAAATATTAAATATAGACATTAGATTAACTATTATATTTCTCATTTATGCTTAATTATGCAATACAATAATAAAAATATTGTTAAACATATGTCAGATTGACTTTGTTGTAAGCCATATGTAAGTACAACACATACCTCTGCTAACATGTTTTTAGTATTCTATTCCCAATATATCAATAGTATGGCTGTTTGCTGACAAATTGATTCAACTACTTGTTCCTGGGGAATCTTCCATGATTTATACAATTTATCCCTTATTTAAGAAAGGATATTTCAGGCCTTCCCTGGTGGTGCAGTGGTTAAGAATCCGCCTGCCAGTGCAGGGGACAAGGGTTCGAGCCCTGGTCCAGGAAGATCCCACACACCGCAGAGCAACTAAGCCCGTGTGCCACAACGACTGAGCCTACACTCTAGAGCCCGCGAGCCACAACTACTGAAGCCTGCATGCCTAGAGCCTGTGCTCCACAACAAGAGAAGCCACCACAATGAGAAGCCTGCACACCACAACGAGAGTAGCCCCCGCTCGCTGCAACTAGAGAAAGCCCGCACACAGCAACGAAGACCCAACGCAGCCAAAAATAAATAAATAAATTTTTATATTAAAAAAAGAATATTTCAGAGAGGTTAAATAAATAAGAAAGATAAATTAAATGAAGTATCACAGGGAGAAACATATAGGAGTTGATGAAATTAAATAATGTGGGAATAAAGAACAAGGATTTGGGAAGATTGGGAATGGATGGCAGGAGTTATACATAAATGTATATGTACATGTCAATCCCACACTGCTGTATTTAAAATAGATGACCAACAAGGACCTACTGTATAACACAGGGAACTCTGCTCAATATTCTGTAATAACTAAATGGGAAAAGAATTTGCAAAAGAATAGATACATGTATAACTGAATCACTTTGCTGTATACCTGAAACTAACACAAGATTGTTAATCAACTATACTCCAACATAAAATAAAATAGAATAAAAGTATACGTAAACTTCCATTGTATTTAAAGGTACCCCTTGCACTATTTTAAAAAGGAATATTAAAGGAAAATATTTTCCTCCAATCATTAATTAATTACTCCTTTTTCCTTTTTTCTAGCCAATTTGCTATAATCAGAGCTTATAATGATGTTGACTCTGAGTTATGAAGAAAAGAAAAGGGTGGTTAAATATAAAACTAAAATATTAAAACAGATTTAAGAAATGCAGCTCAACATCAGAATTTCTCTGACAAGGCACGTATCTCTTTGGATAGAGAATACGTTTTACTTTTCAAAGTTATGTAAAATTACATAACTCTTTGAGGCTTACATATCGTGAATCAAAGTCCTGGAGTAACGGAGAGAGTGTAGGACAAACGGGACCTTGGGCACCAGAAGCAGAAGAGGACAATCCAAAGACGAATGGACTTTTCCGGACAAGGATCAGACTTCTCCCTGGAGGGAGAGCTGACCTCCCACAGTAGAGCAATGGCTACATCAGCTGCTTGCTGCACTTTTACAGATCAAAATCATGAACCAAATACCCTGTAATGAACCACCCCCAGCTGCCACTCTGCGCCCTCCCAACAGTGATTTTGATTGAAATGAACTTCTTTTAAAAAATAGCAATGCCTAGGTCAACTAATCTATGACAAAGGAGGCAAGGATATACAATGGAGAAAAGACAGTCTCTTCAATAAGTGGTGCTGGGAAAACTGGACGGCTACATGTAAAAGAATGAAATTAGAACATTCCCTAACACCATACACAAAAATAAACTCAAAATGGATTCGAGACCTAAATGTAAGGCCAGACACTATAAAACTCTTAGAGGAAAACATAGGAAGAACACTCTTTGACATAAATCACAGCAAGATCTTTTTTGATCCACCTCCTAGAGTAATGGAAATAAAAACAAAAATAAACAAATGGGACCTAATGAAACTTCAAAGCTTTTGCACAGCAAAGGAAACCATAAACAAGACGAAAAGACAACCCTCAGAATGGGAGAAAGTATTTGCAAAGGAATCATCAGACAAAGGATTAATCTCCAAAATATATAAACAGCTCATGCAGCTCAATATTAAAAAAACAAACAACCCAATCCAGAAATGCGCAGAAGACCTAAATAGACATTTCTCCAAAGAA
The DNA here is from genome assembly GCF_949987535.1 of Balaenoptera acutorostrata. Lineage (NCBI taxonomy): Eukaryota > Metazoa > Chordata > Mammalia > Artiodactyla > Balaenopteridae > Balaenoptera > Balaenoptera acutorostrata. The sequence goes on from NC_080075.1 coordinate 60,278,030, forward strand.
GACATACAGATGGCCACGAAGCACAGGAAAAGCTGCTCAACATCATTAATTATTAGAGAAATGCAAATCAAAACTACAATGAGGTATCACCTCATACCAGTTAGAATGGGCATCATCAGAAAATCTACAAACAACAAATGCTGGAGAGGGTGTGGAGAAAAGGGAACCCTCTTGCACTGTTGGTGGGAATGTAAATTGATACAGCCACTATGGAGAACAGTATGGAGGTTCCTTTAAAAACTAAAAATAGAATTACCATATGACCCAGCAATCCCACTACTGGGCATAAACCCAGAGGAAACCATCATTCAAAACGACACATGCACCCCAATGTTCATTGCAGCACTGTTTACAATAGTCAGTACATGGAAGCAACCTAAGTGCCCATCAACAGAAGAATGGATAAAGAAGATGTGGTACATGTATACAATGGAATATTACTCAGCCATAAAAAGGAATGAAACTGGGTCATTTGTAGAGATGTGGATGGATCTAGACATACAGAGTGAAGTAAGTCAGAAAGAAAAACAAATATCGTATATTAATGCATATATGTGGAACCTAGAAAAATAGTACAGATGAACTGGTTTGCAGGGCAGAAATAGAGACACAGATGTAGAGAACAAACGTATGGACACCAAAGGGGGAAAGAGTCCGAGGGGGGGTGGTGGTGGTGTGATGAATTGGGAGATTGGGATTGACATGTATACACTAATATGTATAAAATGGATAACTAATAAGAACCTGCTGTATAAAAAAATAAATAAAATTAAATTAAAAAGCAATGCCTAATGCAAACATCTTTGTCACTGGTATTGACAGTGTGGCTCTAAAATTTAGGCTTGCTCTGGGTCTGGCATCTTTTGAAACATATAAGAATAATGGAGTGAACATACAGGGTCTCATTTCACTCTGAGCAATATAATTTACTCTGTGGGAATCATGAAAGCAAAATTAGAAAGAGATGAAGGCGTTGGTTAGCCTGCAAGGCCTGCCTGTCCTTGTTCGATTGGTTTGCTTTTCATTTTCTGAAGCACAACCTAGGGCCTTATAACCAACTTGCTGCCTCAGTTGAAATATGCTCTTGTCACTGGGAAATGTATTTCCAATTCCCAAACAGAAGTTGCTGGACAGAAGTACAATTACATTCCACAGCAACATACACATTTGATATGTTTCAAGTCTTTTAGAGACATGTTTTTTACCCCTGGTGTTAAAATAGAATTGAAGGGATTAACCAAGATGGTGGAATAGAAGGACGTGCTCTCACTCCCTCTTGCGAGAGCACCAGAATCACAACTGGCTGCCGGACAATCATCGACAGGAAGACACTGGACTTCACCAAAGAGGATACCCCACGTCCAAGGACAGAGGAGAAGCCACAGTGAGACGGTAGGAGGGGCGCAATCAGAGTAAAATCAAATCCCATAACTGTTGGGTGGGTAACTCACAGACTGGCGAACACTTATACCACAGAAGTCCACCCACTGGAGTGAAGGTTCTGAGCCCCACGTCAGGCTGCCCAACCTGGGGGTCCGGCAACGGGAGGAGGAATTCCTAGAGAATCAGACTTTGAAGCCTAGTGAGAATTGATTGCAGGACTTCGACAGGACTGGGGGAAACAGAGACCCCACTCTTGGAGGGCACACACAAAGTAGTGTGCGCATCGGGACCCAGGGGAAGGAGCAGTGACCCTGGGGGAGACTGAACCAGACCTACCTGCTGGTGTTGGGGGGTCTCCTGCAGAGGCAGGGGGTGGCTCTGTTTCACCGTAGGGACAAGGACACTGGCAGCAGAGGTTCTGGGAAGTTCTCCTTGGTGTGAGCCCTCCCAGAGCCTGCCATTAACCCCACCAAAGAGCCCAGGTAGGCTCCAGTATTGGGTTGCCTCAGGCAAAACAACCAACAGGGAGGGAACCCAACCCCACCCATCAACAGTCAAGTGGATTAAAGTTTTACGGAGCTCTGACCACCACAGCAACAGTCAGCTCTACCCACCACCAGAGCCTCCCATCAAGCCTCTTAGATAGCCTCAAGCACCAGAGGGCAGACAGCAGAAGCAAGAAAAACTACAATCCTGCAGCCTGTGGACCAAAAACCACAGTTACAGAAAGATACACAAGATGAAAAGGCAGAGGGCTATATACCAGACGAAGGAACAAGAAAAAACCCCAGAAAAACAACTAAATGAAGTGGAGATAGGCAACCTTCCAGAGAAAGAATTCAGAATAATGATAGTGAAGATGATCCAGGACCTCGGAATAAGAATGGAGGCAAAGATTGAGAAGATGCAAGAAATGATTAACAAAGACCTAGAAGAATTAATGAACAAACAAACAGAGATGAACAATACAATAACTGAAATGAAAATTACACTAGAAGGAATCAATAGCAGAATAACTGAGGCAGAAGAACGGATAAGTGACCTGGAAGACAGAATGGTGGAATTCACTGCTGTGGAACAGACTAAAGAAAAAAGAATGAAAAGAAATGAAGACAGCCTAAGAGACCTCTGGAACAACATTAAACGCAACAACATTCGCATTATAGGGGTCCCAGAAGGAGAAGAGAGAGAAGAAGGACCAGTGAAAATATTTGAAGAGATTATAGTCAAAAACTTCTGTAATATGGGAAAGGAAATAGCCACCCAAGTCCAGGAAGCACAGAGAGTCCCATACAGGATAAACCCAAGGAGGAACACGCCAAGACACATAGTAATCAAACTGGCAAAAATTAAAGACAAAGAAAAATTATTGAAAGCAGCAAGGGAAAAATGACAAATAACATACAAGGGAACTCCCATAAGGTTAACAGCTGATTTCTCAGCAGAAACTCTACAAGCCAGAAGGGAGTGGCATGATATACTTAAAGTGATGAAAGGGAAGAACCTACAACCAAGATTACTCTACCCAGCAAGGATCTCATTTAGATTTGATGGAGAAATCAAAAGCTTAACAGACAAGCAAAAGCTAAGAGAATTCAGCACCACCAAACCAGCTCTACAACAAATGGTAAAGGAACTTCTCTAAGTGGGAAACACAAGAGAAGAAAAGGACCTACAAAAACAAACCCAAAAGAATTGAGAAAATGGTCATAGGAACATACATATCAATAATTACCTTAAACGTGAATGGATTAAATGCTCCAACCAAAAGACACAGGCTTGCTGAATGGATACAAAAACAAGACCCATATATATGCTATCTACAAGAGACCCACTTTAGACCTAGGGACACATACAGACTGAAAGTGAGGGGATGGAAAAAGATATTCCATGCAAATGGAAATCAAAAGAAAGCTGGAGTAGCTATGCTCATATCAGATAAAATAGACTTCTTTAAAATAAAGAATGTTACAAGAGACAAGGAAGGACACTACATAATGATCAAGGGATCAATCCAAGAAGAAGATATAACAATTATAAATATATATGCACCCAACATAGGAGCACCTCGATACATAAGGCAACTGCTAACAGCTATAAAAGAGGAAATTGACAGTAACACAATCATAGTGGGGGACTTTAACACCTCACTTACACCAATGGACAGATCATCCAAAATGAAAATAAATAAGGAAACACAAGCTTTAAATGACACAAGAGACCAGATAGATTTAATTGATATTTATAGGACATTCCATCCTAAAACAGCAGATTACACGTTCTTCTCAAGTGCGCACGGAACATTCTCCAGGATAGATCACATCTTGGGTCACAAATCAAGCCTCAGTAAATTTAAGAAAATGGAAATCATATCAAGCATCTTTGCTGACCACAACACTATGAGATTAGAAATGAATTGCAGGGAAAAAAACGTAAAAAAGACAAACACATGGAGGCTAAACAATACGTTACTAAATAACCAAGAGATCACTGAAGAAATCATAGAGGAAATCAAAAAATACCTAGAGACAAATGACAATGAAAACATGACGATCCAAAACCTATGGGATGCAGCAAAAGCAGTTCTAAGAGGGAAGTTTATAGCTATACAAGCCTACCTCAAGAAACAAGAAAAATCTCAAGTAGACAATCTAACCTTACACCTAAAGAAACTGGAGAAAGAAGAACAAACAAAACCCAAAGTTAGCAGAAGGAAAGAAATCATAACGATCAGAGCGTAAATAAATAAATAGAAACAAAGAAAACAATAGCAAAGATCAACAAAACTAAAAGCTGGTTCTTTGAGAAGATAAACAAAATTGATAAGCCATTAGCCAGACTCATTAAGAAAAAGAGGGAGAGGACTCAAATCAATAAAATCAGAAATGAAAAAGGAGAAGTTACAACAGACACCACAGAAATACAAGGCATCCTAAGAGACTACTACAAGCAACTATATGCCAATAAAATGGACAACCTGGAAGAAATGGACAAATTCTTAGAAGGAATAACCTTCGAAGACTGAACCAGGAAGAAACAGAAAATATGAACAGACAAATCACAAGTAATGAAATTGAAACTGTGATTAAAAATCTTCCAACAAACAAAAGTCCAGGACCAGATGGCTTCACAGGTGAATTCTATCAAACATTTAGAGGAGAGCTAACACCTATCCTTCTCAAACTCTTCCAAAAAATTACAGAGCAAGGAACACTCCCAAACTCATTCTATGAGGCCACCATCACCCTGATACCAAAACCAGACAAAGACAGTACAAAAAAAGAAAATTACAGACCAATATCTCTGATGAATATAGATGCAAAAATCCTCAAGAAAATACTAGCAAACAGAATCCAACAACACATTAAAAGGATCATACACCACGATCAAGTGGGATTTATCCCAGGGATGCAAGGATTCTTCAATATACGCAAATCAATCAATGTGATACACCATATTAACAAATTGAAGAATAAAAACCATATGATCATCTCAATAGATGCAGAAAAAGCTTTTGACAAAATTCAACACCCATTTATGAAAAAAACTCTCCAAAAAGTGGGCGTAGAGGGAACCTACCTCAACATAATAAAGGCCATATATGACAAACCCACAGCAAACATCATTCTCAATGGTGAAAAACTGAAAGCATTTCCTCTAAGATCAGGAACGAGACAAGGATGTCCACTCTCACCACTATTATTCAACATAGTTCTGGAAGTCCTAGCCACGGCAATCAGAGAAGAAAAAGAAATAAAAGGAATACAAATTGGAAAAGAAGAAGTAAAACTGTCACTGTTTGCAGATGACATGATACTACACATAGAGAATCCTAAAACTGCCACCAGAAAACTGCTAGAGCTAATTAATGAATATGGTAAAGTTGCAGGATACAAAATTAATGCACAGAAATCTCTTGCATTCCTATACACTAATGATGAAAAATCTGAAAGAGAAATTATGGAAGCACTCCCATTTACCATTGCAACAAAAAGAATAAAATACCTAGGAATAAACCTACCTAGGGAGACAAAAGACCTGTATGCAGAAAACTATAAGACACTGATGAAAGAAATTAAAGATGATACCAACAGATGGAGAGATATACCATGTTCTTGGATTGGAAGAATCAACATTGTGAAAATGACTATACTACCCAAAGCATCTACAGATTCAATGCAATCCCTATCAAATTACCAATGGCATTTTTTATGGAGCTAGAACAAATCATCTTAAAATTTGTATGGAGACACAAAAGACCCCGAATAGCCAAAGCAGTCTTGAGGGAAAAAAATGGAGCTGGAGGAATCCGACTCTCTGACTTCAGACTATACTACAAAGCTACAGTAATCAAGACAATATGGTACTGTCACAAAAACAGAAACATAGATCAATGGAACAAGATAGAAAGCCCAGAGATAAACCCGTGCACCTATGGTCAACTAATCTATGACAAAGGAGGCAAAGATATCCAATGGAGAAAAGACAGTCTCTTCAATAAGTGGTGCTGGGAAAACTGGACAGCTACATGTAAAAGAATGAAATTAGAATACTCCCTATCACCGTACACAAAAATAAACTCAAAATCGATTAGAGACCTAAATGTAAGACTGGACACTATAAAACTCTTAGAGGAAAACATAGGAAGAACAGTCTTTGACATAAATCACAGCAAGATCTTTTTTGATCCACCTCCTAGAGTAATGGAAATGAAAACAAAAATAAACAAATGGGACCTAATGAAACTTCAAAGCTTTTGCACAGCAAAGGAAACCATAAACAATACGAAGAGACAACCCTCAGAATGGGAGAAAATATTTGCAAACGAATCAACGGACAAAGGATTAATCTCCAAAATATTTGAACAGCTCACGCAGCTCAATATTAAAGAAACAAACACCCCAATCCAAAAATGGGCAGAAGACCTAAATAGACATTTCTCCAAAGAAGACATACAGATGGCCATGAAGCACATGAAAAGATGCTCAACATCACTAATTATTAGAGAAATGCAAATCAAAACTACAATGAGGTATCACCTCACACCAGTTAGAATGGGCATCATCAGAAAATCTACAAACAACAAATGCTGGAGAGGGTGTGGAGAAAAGGGAATCCTCTTGCACTGTTGGTGGGAATGTAAATTGATACAGCCACTATGGAGAACAATATGGAGGTTTCTTAAAAAACTAAAAATAGAATTACCATATGACCCAGCAATCCCACTACTGGGCATTTACGCAGAGAAAACCATAATTCAAAAACACACGTGCACCCGAATGTTCATTGCAGCACTATTTACAATAGCCAGGTCATGGAAGCAACCTAAATGCCCATCAACAGACGAACGGATAAAGAAGTTGTGGTACATATATACAATGGAATATTACTCAGCCATATAAAGGAACGAAATTGAGTCATTTGTTGAGACGTGGATGGATCTAGAGACTGTCATACAGAGTGAAGTAAGAAAGAGAAAAACAAATATCATATATTAACGCATGTATATGGAACCTAGAAAAATGGTACAGATGAGCCGGTTTGCAGGGCAGAAGTTGAGACACAGATGTAGAGAACGGACATATGGACACCAAGGGGGGAAAACTGCAGTGAGCTGGGGATGGTGGTGTGCTGAATTGGGCGATTGGGATTGACATGTATACACTGATGTGTATAAAATTGATGCCTAATAAGAACATGCAGTATAAAAGAAAGAAACAAACAAAACAACTAATACTAAACTTTCATTGGGTTATTTGTATGGAAATATGTTAATATAAATGTTTCAGACACTACATGAAATTTCTAAAAATCTTATATGTCCTGGTATAATGTTATAAGTCATAATCCTAGTTATTACTTTAAAATGTATATCTCAGAAATAACTAATTTTCTTGTCAACTGCATTATTATGAACTTTCATCAAATCTTTAACTGTGGTCATTTTTAAGTCTTTTGTCATTTACAGACAGTTCTGGGTGTACTCTGATGCTTTTGCAAATATGTTCCTATAAAAGGGTTTCATCTTCAAGAAATTCATGGAAAAGACTCTGACAAGTACAGGTTTCTGGTAGCTGACTGTACTGCTGAACTGAATGAATAAGCATTTTCAGAAATCTAATGAAAAACTGATGAATTCATAAAAGTGCTAACAAAAGATCAAGATGGAAAAAAAATTAATTACATGGGACTGAGTGAACTGATGATGATGAGTATAATTTTTGTGACTTTCTGTCTGAATTTAAAAAAAAAATCCCACAAGGACTCAGAGGCAAAAAACATACAAATCAATTTTCCCTGCAAAGTAAAGGAGCTGTTACAGTGGAGGATTACTGGACTCAATGTCAATATTATGACATAGTATGAGTGTGTTTCATGTTTGGTAATTGCAATCATTGTTGCTTTTGTTGTAGTCATCCATGTACAATGCTTGGTGTCAGTCTATTTATCCCTTGTAAAAATAAAATACAGTGTGTGTGTGTGTGTGTGTGTGTGTGTGTGTGTGTAAAAAAATAAATAAATAAATAAATTACAAAAAAAAAATAGAATTGAAGGAAAATATGACCAAAGGCTTATATATAGTAATAAGGAAGTATATGGTAAGACTTAGTTCTTCCCACAGCATCTATCTTAGAGAAAATAACTCAGTAATTACTTTCTCTTACAGTAGAGGTGTGTTGCTTTGTGGACAATGGAGCACTAAATAGATTCTACAATATACATTTAATGGATATATCAGTAGCTGTCCTGGCCTAGGCAATAAACTCAACAAGTGTCATCAAGTGACATGGGTCCAGATTTTAGTTTACTACTATTTAAGAAACCTACTTTTAAGTGTGAAGCCTTTTGAGAAACCTGAGAGATACTACTTCAAGGTTTATAGTAACAGTCATAAGTCATGCTGATATTACGTACTTTTTACATGATGTGATAAGAATGGCACTTTACCTCTGTGGTCTTCTTCCCCAAAATCCATAACCTCAGTCTAAAACATCAGACAATTCCCAACGGAGGGACATTCTGCAAAGTACCTGAACATTACTCCTCAAAACTGTCCAGGTCGGGCTTCCCTGGTGGCGCAGTGGTTGAGAATCTGCCTGCTAATGCAGGGGACACGGGTTCGAGCCCTGGCCTGGGAGGATCCCACATGCCACGGAGCAGCTGGGCCCGTGAGCCACAATTGCTGAGCCTGCGCGTCTGGAGCCTGTGCCCCGCGACGGGAGGGGCCGCGATAGAGAAAGGCCCGCGCACCGCGATGAAGAGCGGTCCCCGCACCGCGATGAAGAGTGGCCCCCGCTTGCCGCAACTGGAGAAAGCCCTCGCACGAACCGAAGACCCAACACAGCCAAAAATAAAATAAATAAATAAATAAATAAATAAATAAGAAAATCCTTAAAAAAAAAAAACTGTCCAGGTCATAAAAACAAGAACAATCTGAAAAACTGTCACAGCCAGGAAGAGCCTCAGAGGACATGAGACTAAATGTAATGTGGTATCTTGGCTGGGGTCCTGTGACAGAAAGAGGACATTGGATAAAAACTAAGGAAAGCTGAATAAAGGATAGACTTTGGTTAATAATAATGCATCAATATTGGTTAATTAATTGTGATAAATATACCATATTAATGTAAGATATTAATGATAGTGGAAACTGGGTATAGAATATGGGAACTCTCTGTACTATCTTTGCAACTTTTCTCTAAAATCTAAATCTATTCTAAAAAGTTTATTAACAGTGAAGCTCTTTATTTTTTCCTGTACTAATATTGTATTAATATTGCAGAATTCATTTTACAGATGAGAAAATTAAGAGTCATAGAATTTAAGTGATTTTTGAGCTACATGACTACACATGTAAATAGAAGAATAAATACCTGAAATCAGGTCTGCTCATTTTCAAGGGCAGCGCTCTTTTTACCAGGTTTAAAGCCTGAGTTTCTTACAAGGGTTTGAACACACATCCTGACTGGCAACTTAACAGCTTATCTCACTAACTCACTTCCTTCAAGTCTTTGCTCAAACCTCACCTCCTCCAGTGAGTCTGTTCTGACCATTGCATTTAATATGACACAGAAATTCTGCTTTCTTTTCCCTTAACACTTCTCATCTTCTAACATATCATATAATTGACTAATTTATTATCATGCTTGTTGCTTATTGTTTATTTTCCCCCATTAGAGTATGTTATAGATCACAGATCTTTATTATATTCACTGAGCACACCAAACAGTGCCGAGCACACAGAAGGTTCTTAATAAATGTCTGCTGAATGACTGAATCAACCAATCTCAGCCCAGTTGGAATTTCTGGGGAAATATCTTCTGTTCTTTGAGTAAGGTCTTTGCATATTCTCAACTCACATGATTCATTCTACAGAGGTGGGAAATTACTTCATTTTGTTCAGCCTCTTCATTTTAATTTACCTGTCATGACCTGTGCTTGTAACCGTCTTTTCTGTATCTTAATTTTTTTGTGCTTTTGACACTTCATTCCTCCAAGTCTTCTTCCTGAACTCATATTGCTAACACTAACTACACAAAAAAGATAACAAGTGTTGGTGAGTGGGTGGAGAAAAGAGAACACTTGTACACTGTTAGTGGGAATGTTAATTGATATAGTTATTATGAAAAACAGTATGTAAGTTCCTCAAAAATTTAAAAATGGAACTACCAGTATTTCCACTTCTGGACATATCTCCAAAGGAAATGAAATCACTATCTTGAAGAAATATATGCCGTATCACGTTCATTGCAGCATTATTCATAGTCATGATGTAGAAACAACTTAAGTGTCTGTCAACGGATTAATGGATGAAGAAAATGTTGTATGTATATATAGTGAAATATTATTCAGCCTTAAAAAAGAAGGAAAGCCCGCCATTTGCAACAACACGAATGAATTTGGAGTGCATTATTCTAAGGGAAATAACCCAGAGAGAGACAAATACTGTATCTTCTCACTTGTATGTGAAATCTAAAAAAGTAGAACTCACTGAAGCAGAGAATAGAATAGTGGTTGTCAAGGGCTGGGGAATGGGGGAAACAGGGAGATATTGGTCAAAGGCTACAAACTTACAGTTATAAGATTAATAATTCTGGTGATCTACTACTGTACCATATACTTGAAATTTGCTAAGAGAGTAGATCTTAAGTGTTCTCACCACACACACATACAAAGGTAACTATGTGAGGTGATGGATATATTAATTTGCTTGATTGTGGTAATCATTCCACAGTGTATACATATATCAAATTATCAATGGTAGATCTTAAATATATACAATTTTTTATTGGTCAATTATACCTAAATAAAGCTGGAAAATAAAAATAAAGTAAAATAACTATAGTGTCAGTAGTCATTGATATGCAGTTATATCCATTTATTCCTTGTTATTCTGAAATAAATTTCTATAATATCAAACATTCTTATTTTTTCATATAGCCTGTAAATTAGGAAAGCAGATCTCATTTTTTTTCTATGTATTTCCTAACTATTTGTCTGTAGGAACTGATATTATCACAGGATTACTGAGGAAGCCTGAAGGGGTCTCCTGTTTCTTTTCTTTCACTCATATTGCATTGCCTTTCTCCTGCTGTTGAAATTAAAGAGCATTTCCCAGCAACATGTCAGCCATTGTTATGTCCATTTTCCCCTGATACATGTATATCAGAAAACCATAAATGAGCGTGATCAAATATGTTGTAAAAACTCTGTGTCTAAAGGGATTAACCAGTACTTATGCGTGCATTATCTATTGTGTTCATTATTTCTGCAGCTGAAAAGGAGCAGTTGGGTTTGGTGGCGCCTCGCTTCACCTGATCAGAGAACTTTTATGGAAGCTGTTGCATTTATGTGAAACAATAAAATATTTCAGAAGCTAAATTTGCATGTGAGGTTTGTCTCTTGTACCTCCCCTCTAGTGCAGTAAGCTCAGTATATTATCAAAGCCACTCCATTAACTGTTTAGAATCTAAAATGAGGCTCTTCTGAGTACAGGACAAGGCTAAAGTTATAAACCCCCCAGACTGACCATTTGTCATCGATACTAAAAATGGAACCTAATGATCTATAAGATCTTTTTCAATTATAATATTCATTTTCCATGCATTCAACAAGTGGTTATTGAGAATTTACTATACAAAAGATTATTAAAAGCACTGAGGGAGCCATGCGGATAAAACAAGAAGAACATTGCCCTCGGATAGCATACATGCCAAATCGTAACAGATAAAGCAAAATAGAAAGCAATATACTACAAAAAGAACGAAAAAGTATAATATCAGGATATCTCAGCAGGGAGATGAAGAAGGAAGGGACACCTACTGGAGGAGTTCTAGTAAGACCCTGAGACAGATAGCGTGGAATCAGGCAGATTGTGGTATGAAAAGTCAGTGGAGATGCATTTTCATGAAAAAGATACTTGTTAGACATGAATGCTTGGGTGAAAATGAACAGTATACATTTAAAGTAAGGAAACATATGTAGAAGAAGAGAAGAATCGGTAATTGAGCGTTCCATGAAAAATAACAACATTTAAGGGAATGATGAAGAAATTGACAGCAGTAATTAAGCCAAAATAGAAGAAAAACAAGAAAATATTAGTTTCCTGCAAATCAAAGGAGTAAAGAGTCTAAAGAATGAGATCAGCAGTGTTAGATGCTCAAGAGGGTCTATTTAGTGAGTGGTGAAATGAGCCATTGGGTTAATGATTTTTAGTTCACTGGTGATCTTATCAAGGTCGATTTCAAAATGAATAAAAAATCTAAACTGAAATGAGTTAAAGAATAGAAGGAACTAAAGAAGTGGAAAATAATTAGAGGCTTAGCTTAAATAATGTATCAGTGAAGGAAAAGAATAACAGATGGTGATGTTTTGAGTGCAAGGTAAGGTTGCCCTAAGGTTTTTAAGGATGAAGGCAGTTCGAACAACATACAGACAGAATAGAATCATATTAGAAAAGGGAAGAATGAAGACACAAGATTAAAGGTAACTTTTGAATCAAGGACCTGGGGAAATTGAGAGGGATGATTGAGTACATAGGTGGAGTTAGCACTTTGAAGAGAAAAAGACACATGACTGACTCTGAAATGAGTACAATTCATGTACTTTTAGGGGAGAGATGGGGCAAGCAAGTTACAGGGTCTCATGCAGATTACATCCATTTTGTCTGTGAAGTAAAAGACAAGCCTCCCCCCCCCCCTTTTTTTTTAAGAATGAGGTATTTAAAGGAAGAAAGAGGTCTGTAGAAGTATAATAAAGTCTATATCATGTTTAAACTTCTGTAAATCTTTTGCAACCAATAGAAGTGATATACTCAGAACTGTTCTTTTGGAAGAGTATCTCTCAGTGTGATGTATTGTGAATTGAAAAGTTAAAATGAAGGGTAGTAGACAAGCTAGAAAACTACTGAAATCGTCCATGCAAAAAGCAATAAGTGTTTTATTTGGAAGTATTAGTGAGAGTAAGAAGGAACAAAAGTAAAACATGCAGCATTTGGCAATTATTTTCTTATGCAAATTTTTACACCTAATATTTCATTTATTTTTATTATCAATCTGAGTTGATAGAATACGTTTTGTATAACCCATCCTACAAATTAAAAAAATAAGAGAAGTTAAATAACTTTCTAAGAAAACACAAAATTGATTATAAACCAGAGTTAGAACAAAGTTGCCCTTACTTTCTGTCCATACATTTTATCATTAAACTACATTAAAGTCACTACCTCCAGTCCAGAATTCTAGTGTGACACTTTTTTCACTCTTTTTTTCTATATTCAACCACCAAAACCTGTAGGTCCTCTTTTCTTCACATGACCCCAATTATCCTTTCCACCTCTTCCCCACACTCTTGCTTTATTTAGTTTAGATCCTCATCATGTCCTGCCAGGACACTAAAAAGAGGCATCAGATGATTTCCTGCCCTTCCATTGCATCCTTCGCCATGAAAAATCTTGTCATGGTTTCTAGAAGATAAATTAAAATTTGACTTTTTGCATGAATCTGAATGCATATTCCTAGATGATAACTTGTTTTCTGACTTAGAATATCATTTCCCATAAGACTGTGTTCAGGGGCTATTGACCCATTCCCGTATCCACATTTATATTACTTTTCTCTGCCTTATATAGCAAAGTCTATAATTTAAGCAGAGACTTAAGCAAAAGATCCAATGCTTTTGATTAATTTGGGCTTTTGTTCATAAATAAGTTTGAAAAATCTTGATCGGTTCAGGCTAGATTTCCTTTTAAAATTATGGAAATTTTTATTATTTTTGTTTTCTTTTTTCTTATAATTGGACTTCACGACCTCTACAGTACCTAGATAGAAGATGCATAAAGTCATCAATGATAAAGCTTTAATATATTTTTACTTAGCAATAAATTCCTCAGCCAGTCAACTGAATAATATAAAGATTTTAATAAGCACATCAATCGAACTGCTAGAAAGGCTCACACTAAACTTGTGCTTATCCTAGGGTGCAAAGGCTTGATATTCTAATTCCAAAAGTCTAAATGACCTTAGAATGATAAGCTAATGAATATACCTCAGTTTGTTCCTTCTATTAACAATAATATTTATTAATTTCTTTGTTATGTATATGGAGAAGGGATATTGAGAAGATGATTTACTTTTTAATGAAGTGTTTCTCTTCAGTAAACACGTTTCTAACTTGTACCTTCTAAAGTATCACCTGATGCAATTTTACCTGATGTAGATCTGAGATATGTCCATTATCAACTAAATGAAAAATACTTTATGGTCCTTACCACAAAGCATTAATGTGATTCAAATAAAGTAACCTGGATAGTCCTTGCAGTATTTGTGAAAACTTTCCCCTTTATGACCTTTGCTAGCATATTTGAGTAACAAAATTGAAACAGATTAAAAATAATAATTTTTCCAATTGGTAGAGTTTCTAAATTACTCAGTGGAAGCAAAATCAGCATATTCATGGGACATCAATTTTCATTGCTTCATTCCCTCTTAAATGATGAAAATTCCTGAGATGACACAGAGAACCCTCTTTGTATTCCAGCCATAGGTGTTTCTATTAAATTAGTCTTACCTATGCTCCCTCAAAGAACAATTAATGCATTAGATCATAGCTAAAGTCTCTCAAGAAACCCAGTGCTACAAATAGAAAAACTGAAAAATCTTATTCACCATTTCTTTGATCATAGTCTTTAAATTGAAACCAGAAGTCGCCTATGCTTCTGTCAAATCAGTTGGAACTGTTTGAAAGCTCAAATTGAAGTTCATATACTCAACAAATCAAAGGCTAAATGAGCTGTCTGAAAGTCTAACAGTGTGATGAAGAGCCGTGTAATTTTTCATGTAGGTTGGTCAAGTTACCTCTGCATGATATGCTGCAACTGCTATAGTGCTTTATATTATCATTCCACTCTTACCTGATGACTACAAAATGTTTCATGGAACCCTTAGCAGTAGTAGAACTTAGCAAAAAAGCAAATCTCTAGTGTGCATAAATATATATGCTTATAAATATATCATAATATTTTCATATAGTTAGAAAACCCTAATTATACTTCTCTCTATTAAAAATTTTGAGGAATTAAATGTTCTTTGTGTGATAGTCCTATGATGTTTGGTTTGTATTGTTATTTTGCTTTATCCCAAAGTACTTCATGTGGCTCTTAAGAGTCATTCAGTGCTCCTAACCATCCAGTAATCTTGCATGAGTTCAAATCTTATATATTTACCTATCTCGATTTGGAGGTATTAATGTGTAGGACTAAGTAGGGTATTGTTATATGTATTTTCCAAACAGAAATTTGGGACATATCCTATAACAACTCATTTTAGGAAGAACAGTGTGTAGATAAGCAAGGAGAGCGCCCAAGGTCTTATTGTCTTAATTACTCAGGGTCCACCATAGTCTCCCGAGTTTGTCAATGTAAGTCTTTGGGGCCACGTAACAAACTAGGCACAGTAGTTCTAATGTAATCTGACCAGAGAGGAATAAATGAAATTATTATCTCTTTGGTCTAATACTTGCGATGAAGTCTAAGATTTATGACTGTATTATCTTTATTAGCAGCTGAATAGAAAACTTCAAGTTATCCCTTTCCATGTGTAGAAAAATGGCTCTTTGTATCTAAATGTATGAATTTGCATTTGTCTCTACTTAATTTCCTGTTCATAAATTTTATAAACATTAGCGTGGCATAGGTGTAACATGAGCTATTGAGTAAGACAGAGCTGGGATAAAATTTTTCTTCTGCCACTGGTTATGCCATTTAACTTTTATATGCTTTTTAAAAAATCAAGAATAATAATGTCTATTTTGGGTAGTTATTACCAAATGAGATGCAGTGTATAAAGTGGCCTAGTCAGCACATAGTAGTTACTCCAAAATGTAGTAATTAGAATTATGATTACTATTTCTGCTCAATATTTTTAGAAACTTGATTCTGTCATCTTGTATATTAGATAGCCCAAAAAAGTCATAACTGTGCTTTACTTTTATCTATATTCAATCATTGATACAAATGTTAGGGAAAAACAAAGACAAGGTCGAGAACATGATGCAACAAAGACTTCATTCTAGGTTGAAATCTATTCATTAATGAATAATTGCCACATAAATATTCAACCAGCTATGGAGCAGTAAAATGTGGTAATTATTTAACCCCATAGATAATCGCAGGGTATCAAGATGCATTTTCTTGTACACCCTGCTTAAATGCACACAAACATGCACGCACAAATATACATGCGCAACAAACATGGGCATACCCATACCAACGTTAAGATAAAATATCAAGCCGTTCTAGCAAGTCTTGTAAGGTGAGCCTATGATAACTCTTGGTAATTGCCAATTTTGCCACTACTTACTCATAAAATTTGTTTAGCTAGTTCTTTAATATATTTCTTCATTTCTGTCATCCGCTATTTTTATCTTCTTGAAAATTAAAAGAACCTTTTCTCATCTGATTTCTGTTATGAGGCCTTGAGTTCATTTGTGATCACATCTTCTATGTTTACTCTCTAGCAGGATTTCAATTCACTAAGGCCTAAAGATTTAAGTTAACTCAAGGGAGCTTATCAATCTCTCTCATTTTCTCTCCAAGCTATACTTATGCTGCCTCCACACCATCAGTTACATTATATCTATTTTCATTATTACTATTATTTTACTCATCTTTCAACTTGAAGTTTGTCTTAATAATTTTATGACAGAGCTTTCTTACAATTCTGCACTACTTGAGGATTGTTTGTTCATACCACTCCTACAGCACTAATAATACAATTTATAATGTTGTGCATTAACTTTTCTCATCTTATATTTACTTTTTGTAGACCCTATTGTACCTTGAGCACAAACTGTGAGAAGTAAAAATTTTTAAGCACAGTGTGTAGTGATAAGACTTCATGAGTCAGATAATTGAACTCTGGTCCTTCAATGATCATTGAAGAGCATCACCGAACCTCTGTTTCTTTATCTATAAAAAGTTGAAGTTGGACTACATGCACTTTAAATATCTCTCCAAACTCAAAATGCTTAGACTAGTGTAATAGCCTATAAGCTCCCCAAAGCAGGAGGCATATGTGTCCTGTTCATTCTTAGCTCCCTGGGCACTTAATATAGTAAATAGCATATATTCATTCATTCATTCAACAAAATTTCATTGTGTATAAGCTACTCTTCAAGGTACTTGGCCTAAAGAAATAAACAAATCCCTTCCCTGATGGATTTTCTAGTAAGAGGAGAAATAATGACCAGTATTTTAGAAGTTTATTAGTGATGAATACAACAGGAATAGTGATCAGAAGTGCCAGGGTTGGGTTTGCATTTTTCAATAGAGTGGTCAGTGTAGGCCTCTCTGTGAAGGTTACATTTGAGCAAAGATTAGAAGGATGTGGGGGTGAGCCATACAGACATATGGAGAAAGGGTTTTCCTGGAAGCAGGAAGAGCCAGTGATACTTCCAATGTTGTGATTGTCCAATTGACCAGGAAGGAACCAGAGAGACTAGAACTGAAGAGGTCAGAGAAGTAGCATGGAGCCAGTGATGGGCCTTGTACTTCATTGTGAAGACGGTGACCTGACTTTCATAAGATGGGGAGCCCTTGGACAGTTCTGATCCCAGAGGTGGCATGATCTGATTTATATTTAAAAGGTATTGCTGGCTGCTAGGTTGAGATTAGACTGTAGAAGGAACAAGGAATAGGAGCAGGAATACAATCTAGAAATGATGATGGTTTTGACAAGCAGTGGAGGTGGTGGGAAGTGATAGGGTTTTGAGCATATTTTGAAAGTAGAGACAACAGGAGGTTTTGAAAGAATAAAAAATCAAGAATAACTCCAAAGTTTGGGGCCTGTCCAATTGGAAGGATGGAGTTACCACTAACTGAGCTATATAGTGGAGCAAGTTTGTGCGGGAGGACCAGGAATTTAGTTGGATATATTTGGTTTGAGATGTCTATTTGGCATCAATAATTGCTCAGTAAATGTGTGTTGACTGATTATATTTAACATGTGTAACATATTTTCTTTTGTATATATCACATGTAATCAGAAAAATTAAAATTGTAAGAGCTGGCTTTCAAAACCTTTCTTCATTATAAAAAAATTTTCCCCACTGTGTTAATATTGCCTATCTTAGTGCAATGCAGGGGAAAAAAGAAATTCTCAGGATTTAGAGGAGTAGATAATTTGGTATGTAGTGATTGATTAAACATGCGATTGCCCCAATATGCAAAAGTAGGGCAAATTTCCATTATATTTTTAAATAGTATAGATCAACGTCCATTTGAGAAAAATCTCCATTAGAATGCACAGACTGCATGTATTTTTTTGTTTAGAATTGCAGTGGGTGAAAAAGGTGCTCTTAGTGAAAAATTGTGAGAACGTCTGCAGATATTTGAAAACATTTTAATTCACATAATTGCAAAAAGTGCAAAAGCTGTTAGTAAAAAACATTATTATTTTTCATTATTTTAATTGATTAAACAATTTCCAGTAAACAGATGTTTCCCTAGACCTAAATCTTCAATCATTGGCTGATTAGGATCACGCCCTGTCTTTATGGCTTAAATTGTCTCAGTATTGGTAATGGCAGCTTACATGTTTGTGTGAGTAGCACAAATATATACATATATATATACACAATGTATATTTATATGTGTGTGTGTGCTTAATGCATTCCAAAATCTTATTTTTTTAACATTTAGGCTTTATGCTTTATTCATTTTTGCATGTGTGCCAAAATATCCTTGTGATGAAACATAAAAAACATGATAGGGGAAGTTCAGCAATTAACTTCCAGAAAGTGGAGGGAAAATAAGAATTATAAACTAAAGAATACTTTCATAGTATAGCTCAATAGAAATTACCCCAAATTTAATTATTCCAAAATTATAGGAAAAAAAGTTTACCAGTTTTATTACTTAGTAGGTTTTGAAAGTCAACATTTTTGTGTATGATTTTGTTTTTGCAAGGTTTTCTTAGGGAATTCTGAGCATTTATCTAGCAGAGTCTATAGGTAGAGATACTGGATCAGGACAATACAAGCTCTCTAACTACTACACAGGGACATCCCCATTTCCAAGGCCTAAATAGCATACCCTCAGCCCAGTGCTCTCTGCCCTAGTTTGAACCAGTAAACAATCTTCAAGCTTTGAATTCAGCTTCTTAGAAATCATGATTGCAGGAAAGTCATGCGTCGCATAAGAGAGTGAAATATGAGAAGGAAGAAATGGAGTGACATCAGCAAGATGGTGACACAGAAGTTTCTAGTACCTGTGCCCTCACAGAAACATCCATTTGAATGACCATCCACACATGAGAATACCTTCACAAGAGGTAAAGATTCCAGGTGAAAGATGATACATCTGGGTGGAGCACAGAAATAAGAACAATGCATTGATGACTATAGACAGGAAGTTTTATATTACCCACCTCATCCCTCCCCCAAGCCTAGGCAGCCTAGCTCCTCAGAGAGAGACACTTCCCAGTGGGGGAAGGAGAGTGAACTGAGCACCTGACCTCAGTATGAACCTCAGTACCACGCCAGCCACTGTGGCCTCAGGCACCTATGAACTCAGGCTCCTGACTGACCCCACACTCCAAACTGGCAGTTGTGACCCCAGCCTACAGGCCAGCACCTGCAAACGCAGGCTCTGGGTACACCCCAGCACACAACTGGTCCTCTTTTCCCCAGGATCCAAGCTGGCACCTGTGAATCCAGGTACCGCACTGGCGCCCATGACCCCGGGCTCCAGACCCAAACCTGTGGCACCAGGCCAGCACTCACAGACTCAGACTCCAGGCCAGCAGCCTCGGTCCCAGACTCCAAGCCCACGCCAGTTGCCAGACTGGCTCATGGCTCTAGGCTCCAGGCCCACGCCAGTGCCGGACCAGTCCCTATAGCACCAGGCTTCAGTAGACCCAAGGTCCAGCCTGTCCCAGTAAAAAGTTAGCAGGAGGAAGTAAATAATAAAGATTAGAACAGAAATAAATAAAATAGAGACTAGAAAAACAATAGAAAAGATCATTAAAACTAAGAATTGGCTTTTTGAAAAGATCAAGTTGACAAACCTTTAGCTAGACTAAGAAAAAAGAGAGAAGACTCAAAATAAATGAAATCAGAAATGAAAAGGAGATATCACAATTGATGCCACAGAAATACAAAGGATCATAAGAGACTAATATGCACATTTATATGCCAACAAATTGAATCATCAGGAAGAAATGGGTAAGTTTCTAGAACCACACAAGCTACCAAGATTTAATTATGAAGAATTAGAAAATCTGAACAGACCAATGTCAAGTAAAGAGATTGAATCAGTAACCAAAAACCTCAACAGTAGTCAACAGGTACATAAATAGATGCTCAACATCTACTTGAGCATTAGAAAAATGCAAATCAAAACCACAATGAGATATCACTTCATGTCTGTTAGAATGGCCATCATCAAAAATGTAAGAGATAACATACGCTAGTGTGGATGTAAGAGAACCCTTGTGCACCGTTGGTGGGATTGTAAATTGGTGCAGCCACCATGGAAAACAGAATGGAGGAGCCTCAAAAAGTTAAACATAGAACTACCATATGATCAAGCAATTTCATTTCTGGGAATATATCCAAATAAAATAAAAACACTAACTCAATAAGCTATGTGCACCCCCATGTTCATAGCACCATTATTTACAATAGCCAAGATATAGTAACAACCTGAGTGTCCATTGACAGATTAACAGATAAGTTGTGCCATATATACATATATACACACACACAAACACACACAATGGAATATTATTCAGCCATAAAAAATGAGGAAATCTTGCCATTTGTGATAAAATGGATGGGCCTTTAGGCATTATGCTAAGTGAAATAAATCATACAAAGAAAGACAAATACTATATGATCTCATTTATATGTGGAATCTAAAAAAACCCAAAAACACCCCAAACTCATAGAAAAAGAGATTAGATTTGTGGTTACTAGCGGCAGGAGTTGGGGAGAGGGAGAATTTGATGAAGGTAGTCAAGAGGTACAAACTTCCAGTTATAAGATACATAAGTCCTAGGGATGTGATGTACAACATGATGGCTATAGGTACCACTGCTGTATGATATATAGGAAAGCTGTTCAGAGAGTAAATCCTAAGAGTTGTCATCACAAGTAGAGAAGTTGTTTTTCTTTTTTTTTTTTCTGTTTATTTTTATTGTACTGTATGGTAAGATAGATGTTAACTAAACTATTGTGGCAATCATTTCACAATATATGTAAGTCAAACCTTTATGCTGTGCACGTGAAACTCATACAGTGCTTTATGTCAATTATATCTCAATAAAACTGGAAAAAATAAATAATAAAAATATAACAATTTTAAAAAACAAAACAAAAAACTCCCAACAAATAAAAGCCTAAGACCAGATGGCTTCACTGGTGAATTCTACCAAACATTGAAAGAATTAGTATCAGTCCTTCTCAAACTCTTCCAAAAATAGAAGAGGAGGAAACACTTCCAAATACATTTTAACGAGGGCAGCATTATCCTGACACCAAAGTCAGACAAGGACATTACAAAAAAGAAAACTATAGGGCAATATTCCTGATGAACATAGATGTAAAAATGTACAACAAAATACTAGCAACTGAATTTAACAGCACATTAAAAGGGTAATATCCCTGTGATACAAGGAAGATTCAACACACACAAATCAATATATCTGGTATACCAGATTAAGAGTTAAAGATAAAAATCATATGATCATCTGTCATCTCAATAGATACAGAAAAAGCATTTGGCAAATGCAACATCATGATAAAAATTCTCAACAAATTAGGTTTAGAAGGAATGTACCTCAACATATAACAAAGGTCATATATGACAAGCCCACAGCTAACATCATACTCAATGGTGAAAAGCTAAAAGCTTTTTCTCTAATTTCAGGAACAGGACAAGAATGCTTACTCTTATCAGTGAAAGATCTATACACTGAAATCCATAAAACATTAACGTGAGAAACTGGAATAAGTAGAATTATACCACTTGTTCATGGATTGGAAGAATTAATATTGTTAAAATGTCCATACTGCCCAAAGCAATCTACAGATTCAGCGCAATCCATACCAAACTCCCAATGGCTACTTCACAGAAATAGAAAAAAACAATCCTAAAATTCATATGGAATACAAAAGACTTGAATAGCCAAAATAATCTTGAGCAAAAAGAACACGGTTGGAGGCATCATACTATCTGATTTTAAATATGCTACAAAACTGTAGTAATCAAAACATCATGATACCAGTATACAAACAGATATATAGACCAATAGAAAAGAATAGAGAGCCCAGAAGTAAATACATACATTTATGGACAATATATTTTTAACAAAATTGTCAAGAACACACAATGGGAAAGGCCAGTCTCTTTAATAAATGGTGTTGGGAAAATTAGTTTTCCTTATGCAGAATAATGAAAGTGGACCCTTATCTCACCACATATGCAAAAATCAACTCAAAATGGATTAAAGATTTAAATGTAAGACCTAAAACCATAAAACTATTAGAAGAAAACAGAGGGAAAGCTTCATGACATTGGTCTTGGCAATTAGTTTTTTGGATATGACCCTCCAAAGCATAGGCAATAAAAGCAAAAACAGACAAATGGGATTGTATCAAACTAAAAAAAATTCTGCATAGCAAAGAAACCAGTGAACAGAGTGAAGAGACAACCTACAAAATGGGAGAAAATATTTGCAAACTGTATATCTGATAAGGCTTTAATATCCAAAACATAAAAGGAACTCAAACAACTCAATAGCAAGAAAACAAATAACCTGATTTAAGAAATGGGCAAAGGACCTGCATAGACATCTCTTAAAAGAAGACATCTCTTTAAAAAAGACACACAAGTGACCATAAGATATATGAAAAGATGCTCAACATCACTAATCATAGGGAGAAGCAAATGAAAACCACAATGAACTATGACATCACACCTGTTAGGATGACTATTATCAAAAGAGAAGCAGTAACAATTGTTGGCAAGGATGTAGGGAAAAGGGAACGCTTGTTCACTGTTGGTGGGAATGTAAACTGGTGTAGTCACTATGGAAAAAAGTATGGAGGTTCCACACAAAAAAATTAAAAATAGAACTGCCACATGATCCAGCAATCCCAACTTCTGGGTGTATACCCAAAGGAAATGAAATCAGGATCTGAAAGAGATATCTGCACTCAGCGTTATTCACAATGCGAAGGTCTGGAACCAACCCAAGTGTCTGTCGATGGATGAATAGATAAAGAAGATGAGAAGACATTATATATATATGTGTGTGTGTATATACATATATATATATTCTAATATATATTAGAATATTTTAAAATAGAATATATATTATACATATAAAATTCTATTCTATATATAGAGAGAGAATGGAATATGTTTCTGCCATGAGAAAGAAGAAAATCCTGTCATTTGCAACAATGAATGAATCTGGAGGACATTATGTTAATGAAATAAGCCAGACGGGGTAAGACAGACATTGTATGATTTCACTTATATGTGGAATCTAAAAAAAAAAAAAAATAGAACTTTTAGAAGCAGAGAGCAAGAGCTGGTAGGGTGGGGGATATGCTGATCAAAGGGTACAAAGTTATAGTTACTTAGGATAAATAAGTCTAGTGTTCTAATGTATAGGCCTGATGACTATAGTTAATAGTACTATATTGAATGCTGTAAGTATGCTAAGAGATTAGATTTAAGATGTACTCATTATGGAAAAAATGGTAACTAGGTAAGATGACATGTTAATTAGTGTGACTGTAGTAATCATTTCAGTATTTACATGTATATCAAATTATCATATTGTGTGCCTTAAATATGTACTATTTTTAATACAAATTTATAAATTATAAAAAGAGTGAAATATGTCAGGTAGAATTAACATCTGCCATCATTGTGTTTTTACATACTTCCTTGTACACCCATCTCCTTTAAAAATGAGAGCTTGATCAATTTGCAGTCTGCTTCACAAAGGTAATTTTCTGCAACTGCAGACCTGGGACCAGGCTCTGAACCAAAGCTACTATCCAAGAAATTAGCATAGCTCAAAAGTCAAGTAGCTTGTTTATTTTTTTCTATGACATAATTTGCTGGGTTTTTTCTGCTATTTTCTTCTTACTCAGCGTCTGTTTTCAGCAATATAATCGTAAATTAGAAGTCAGTGCTTATTTAAGATCAATCAGAATGGGAAGTATTACTGAAATTAAAATATAAGTCAACGAGAAAATAATTTGGCATGTACACTTTAAAATTTTTGCTGAGTTTTGAAGACATACAGTGTTAATAGGAGGCAAAATACCCTTGTGTTGACTGTGCAGCCAACTGTTAAATGAGAAGAGTATCTTATTTTTAATTTTGAAGATTAACTATTTTTGAACACTAGTGATCTTCCTTTTAAAGCAGTCTAATTAAATTCTTTATTTAAGCCATCTAGGCTAGAAAGATCATTATATCAAGAAAAATATTTAAACTTGTTTTTATCTGCAAATCAAGGGCCCTTTTTACTGTGATATTTAATTAACTTAACAATTTTTGATCGTTTTAATATGAAAATTTCTGTCCATTATAAAAGGCACAAATAAATAATAGGCACAATAAATAAAAGGTACAAATGAAAAGAGGCATAGGCCCTTGATGTTTGTGAAGTAAAGGTATTTTTTTGCACCGCTCCAGGTATGTGTAGATTCTCCCTGCACCATGGTGTCCACTCCAACCTGGCAGCCATTCACAAATCCCTATGAAATATCTCACGTAAGTCAACATCTCATTTATTTGGCTCTCCTTCCCTGGATTCCAGATCAAAATACACCTGTCCTCTATAATTGTAAATCCATTCAGTATACTGAAGCATTTTAATAGCATAGTGAGTATTCCTTAAGCAACACATATTTTTTCTTAGCAGCAGCATTACTTGGGAGTCTGTTAGAAATGCACAACCTCAATTTTTACCCCAGAACTTTGAATCAGAATCTGCATTTTATAATGATCCCCCACTAGTGATTTCTGAACACATTAAACTTTCACAAGTATTACTTTAGAGAGAAATCCTTAGTCCTGAAATTGTACTTCCAAATATTTTATCTACCTTTTCTAATTTTTGGCATTAAATTGTTTACTTTTTATTACCCCTTTAATATACGAAGGCTCTGTAATGATGTGCAATTTGTAAAATTCTAGATATTGGCAATTTATGTTTGCTTGCCAATTATTTCTTTGTTCTACAGACTTCTAAATTAATGTTGCTCTGATCAGATAATATACTTTGTATTATTCTGATACTTTGATGTTTACTGAGTTTTTATGACCCAGAATTTTGTCCACTTTGGTGAATGTTTCATATGCACTTGAAAATAATGTATATTCTATAATCGTTAGATGTAGTAGTCCATCAAAGTCAAATAAGCCAATTTCTTAATAGTGTTATCAAGCATTCTATATCTTTACCGACTTTTATGATTCCTATCAGTTATTGATAGGGTAGTATTAAAATTTCTAAAGTTCCTTGTAGATTTGTCTATGTTTTCTTTAAATCTGTCAGTTTTGTTTTTATATTTTGAAGTTCTGTTATTATGTGCATACAGATATATCTTTGGAAATAATTTTGGGGATGAAGTACAGCACAGTTTGTCTGATGTTAACATACCCACCTCTTCTTTCTTATGCTTAGGGTCCTCAAGGTATACATTTCCCCATCATTTTATTTTAAAGCAGTCTGTTTTATATCATATTCCTTTGAGACGTCATATAGACAGGTCTTGTTTTTTTTATTTAGTCTTATAATCAAGACCTTTTAATTGAAGTGTTTATTCCTTTTCTTATTGTAAGTTTGATATTTGTTCCAAAATTGATATATTCTTTATTCCTCAATTTTCTGTCTTTTTTTTTGATAAATAATATTTTTTCTAGTATTTGATTTGTATTTCCTCTGTTGAGTTTTGAGATATACCTCTTTGTATTTTATTTGATTACAATATGTATCTTTAACTTATCACAATCTACAGTCAAACAATACATGAAATTTACAAGAGTGTAATTCTATTTAACACTCTCCTGCCCTATGTGCTCTCGTTACATATCTTCTGAGTATTCTACAAATGCTGCCACATATAGTATTTTTTTTGCCTTAAACAATTACCTTCTATTAGAAAAATTTAAAGATATATTTTAAAGTTTCATCATATATAAATATGCGTGTGTGTTTATGTATAATTTGGTGTCATTTTCCCTTTGACCTAGTATCCTTTGAGACATTTCATGCATGTAAAAGGTAAGGGTTTTTACATACACATTAGTATGCTATCCACATTGTTCTGTGCCTTAATACTTTTGATTTTTAAAATGTTAGAAAATTTCCATGCAGATATGTTACATTTTATAAGAGCTGCATGATTTTCCATTGTATGGATATACTATAATTGATTTAAATAAGCCCCTGTTGAGTATTATTTGATGTTAAAAACAATGTTTCACTGAACAATCTTCCATTTATATCTTTATGGACAAGTGAAGATTTCTATAGACTAAATATATGTGTGGAACTACATATCAAAGAATATGTTTACTTTAATTGTCATAGTTGCCCCCAAAAATGTTGTACCAATTTACCATTCCATCTACAGCATATGAGAATGCCTAATTCTATGACTTATTTTTTAATAGTTATTGGCTATAATTTATACACAACAAAATTCACTCTTTTAGGAGTACACTTTGATAAATTTTCTAATTGTATAAGGTTGTATAACTTCCATTACAATAAAAATACAGAACTGTTCCACCACCCTTAAAGGCTCCCTTACGACCATTTGAAGTGAACCCTTATCCTTTATCCTTGTCTCCAGGCAACCACTGATCTGTTTTCTGTCATTATTTGCCTTTTATAGAAGTTCATATAAAGAGAATCATATGGAAGCTGTCTTTTGTTTTTGAATTCTTTCACTTAGCAAAAATTTTTTTTAGTTACATCCATGGTGGTGTTCTTTTTATTGCTGACTGGTATTTCACAGCATGGTTAAAAGATAATTTGTTTATCCATTCACCATTTGATGGACAACGTGGACTGTTTCCAGATTTTGATTATGATGAATAATACTGCTATAAATATTCATGTATAAGTTGTATGTACATGTTTTCATTTCATTTTATTTTGTTTATATGATCTTACACAAGAACAGGATTGCTAAATCATATGATAAGTGACATAATATACTGTTTTAAATTTCCCAAATTGGCTGTGCCATTTTGCAATTCTATCAGCAATGTATGAGCATTCAAGTTGCCCCACATTCTCTCCCATACTTGATAATATCATGTTATTTTTTTTTAATTTAACCATTCTGATGTGTGTTAGTGGTTTTAATTGCATGTCCCTGATGACTGATGATGTTGAGCATCTCTCAGGTGTTTATTGGTCATTCATATACCTTCTTTGTGAAGTATCTGTGCAAGTGTTTGACCCATTTTTTATTTGGTTGTTTGCTTTCTTATCATTTTCATGCTACTGACACATATGAGGAAAGAGGCATGAGAAAATGGACTTGGAAAAGGAAGCAACGCTTGTATCTGATTATCACATAAGAAGGACTCATTAAGTGATTTCAAGCTTTTCTTTAAACAGTGGTTCTGAAATCTGGCTACGTACTAGAATCCCCTGGAAAGATTAGAAACCTATCAATGCCCAGGTTCTACCAAAATCCAATTAAATTGGAATGGGTAGTGGTGAGAGAGTCTCAGTAGTTATTAAATCTCTCCACATGATCCAATTGTGCATATAGGATTGACCACAACTTCTTTATAAACTTTTGACAGTGGCAGAATTTTCAAAAAGATTTAAAGTGGGCTTTAAATCCCATTATGTATATTTAATTCAAAGAACGAAATAATGCCATTTGCAGCAACATGAATGGACCTAGAGATTGTCATACTGAGTGAAGTACGTCAGACTGAGAAAGACAAATATCATATGATATTGCTTATATGTGGAAACTAAAAAAATGGTACAAATGAACTCATTTACAAAACAGAAATAGAGTCACAGATATAGAAAATAAACCTATGGTTACCGGGGGGGAAAGGGGGTAGGGATAAACTGGGCAATTGGGATTGACATATACACACTACTATATATAAAATAGATAACTAATAAGGACCTACTGTATAGCACAGGGAACTCTACTTAATACTCTGTAATGACCTATATGGGAAAAGAATCTAAAAAAGAGTAGGTATATGTATATGTATAACTGATTCACTTTGCTGTACACCTGAAACTCATACAACATTGTAAATCAACTATACTCTAATAAAGAATTTAAAAAATACAAAATAAAACAAAGTTAAGAAAGTGTTATATTTTGGTTAAAATATAGAATGAAATATGCTCCTCTTGAAATAAGATTGGCAATTAGAGCAGATTGTTAAAAACAGTGATGAATGAGAAGATAAAGTGTACTTAGATGCTTTTTCTTTTAGTATGAATCTGAACAGATATCCTCTTAAATGTGGTGTTTTCTTTAAGTTAGTAAACCTTGATATTTTAATAAAGAAAACTATTCTGTCAAAAAAGTATAATTAAATGGAATATGAATCAATCTCTCTACTTATTAATTAAATTTAGTTGTTTGGATCATGAAGCTCAAGATCAACACACACTTTCATTATTTACTAATATTAAATAAATGTGTCCATTAATAGGAGTTAAAGTGAGATGAATTTTAGCTCACTGTAAAATGGGAAGAACATTCTAAAGACATGCCCCTGCAACATCTAGTATATAATATCTAGGATATCTCTTCCTAGCAGTGTGCCTGTGGGATACAAAACAATCAATACTTATTTTAGGTAAATAAATGGATACTTCAGGAGGAAATAGAGTCCCCACCACTACAGTGTATTTAAGCAGAAGCTAGAGGGCCATCTGCCAGAGATCCTGCTGAAAAGATTTCTGAGGGGATAGAAAATTGGTGAAGATGGCTTATAAAGCCCCTTTGACCTCTAAAATTATTTGATCCTGCATCTTCAGTATATTGACATTTGCACTTCACAATACCTTGCTGATCTTTCACCTGCTGTGGGAGAATAATGCAGTTTTAACAGAAAAGCTTTTTGACCCAATTCTTTTTTCATATTTGAAGAACTCTTATTTTTTCTTAGGGTAGGCAGAAGTGTGTAGAGACATGCAGGCTCTGAAAATTGAATTGGTAACACATTGACAGGAAGTGAAGTTGACTTCACTGCAAAAGTTCAGTATGGAAAGGGGTAACTAAATGAGAGCACTGTCCCAAACAAGCCTAAGACATTGTGATTTTAGTTGCTCAAAATGATACATCTCATTCTTGTTTTTTAAATCAGATTCTCCTTCCCCAACTTTGAAGTTGTGTGATTTGGAGTCAGTTATGCCTATTGCCTGAAGACCAACTTTATTAGCTTTCCATCACCCCAATAAATAGGAGTCCAGTCTAAATGTGACATTAATAATGTTTTATCATGCTGACAGCTCAACTTATTACTTATCCTTTGTATTGCATTTCCCACACTGTATGATAAACATAATGACAACATTCCAATTATTACTTAATTTTACGACTACATATGTTTTCACAGAATTGATTGAAATGACAATGTTTATTTTTAAATCGTTTATGCAAATTATTTCTTTCCCTTTGTCCAGAACTAAAGAAAAATGTGTAGATCATAAATAAAATTTTCTTTATTTTTCCTCTGTCTTACCATGGTCCTTCCTTCTTTTCATCTAACCTTTCTACTCTGTCCCTCAAGTTACCTTTAATCCATTATGTTCTAAGGTTATATTTTCTACTCATGACAAACATCATGCTACTTTGCCATCAAAAGCTTAATACGTAGAATTTGCTTTATATCACCAGTTTTGGGTAAGAGCATTTAGCTATTTATTCAACATTTATTGTGTACCCACCATATGAAAGGTACTCAATAAATAGCCATGAAAGATACAAACTTACTTTCACACAATCATACATTCAGTTACTTATAATCTTGGGGGCAGTAAGATAGATACACCAATATGTCATAAATAGTTACAAAAATTAAAGAGAAAGAGAATAGATTAATTTTGGCATCTAACGGGATATATCTGCTATACTTCTCTCTACTAAGATTTACATGAGATACCAAAACAAGAATTGGAAGGTAATGTTTGAAAGTTCGGTTATTTATTATTGACAGTTTTGCAAGAGCACCTAGTCCAGCTATCTTATGCCCCATACCTACAAAAGCAAATATTAACAGGTACAGGAAGCTCACTAGGAATCTGCAGAGGACAAAGACTTAGAATGAGAGGAATGAAGTTAAGATTCCAACAGCTATATTACACTTCAGGGTACTCTAGTGGAAACTCTAAACAGACAAATATCCCTCCATCACAACTATATATCTTCCCCAGTAAATTCTGCCCAGCATTCTCTCCTCATATCATTCTCTCCTGAATCAGGCTCTCATGTGTGTTTGGTTGACAAAGCCTTGGTCATCTGTCTGGTTCAAATTGAAGGAAGTTGCAGGACTTCCCTGGTGGTGCAGTGGTTTAGAATCCGCCTGCCAATGCAGGGGACATGGGTTTGAGCCCTGGTCTGGGAAGATCCCACATGCTGCGGAGCAGCTAAACCCATGCACCACAACTACTGAGCCTGTGCTCTAGAGCCTGCGAGCCACAACTACTGAAGCCCGCGCACCTAGAGCCCGTGCTCCGCAACAAGAGAAGCCACTGCAATGAGAAGCCCACGCACCGCAACGAAGAGTAGCCCCCGCTCTCCACAAATAGAGAAAGCCCGCGTGCAGCAACAAAGACCCAACACAGCCAAAAATAAATAAATAAAATAAATAAATTTATATATATATATATATTAGAAAAACAAACTGAAGGAAGTTAGGAAAAGAAACTCGGTGTTCTAGCTTGAGCAGACTGGACCCCTAATGTACTAAATTCCCCTAATACAGAAAATGTTCAGAAGATGCTCAGTAGTAACAAGTATATAAATAATCGCTGGGGTATCAAAACAGACTTAGATATAATGCTTGTAAAGCACTTATCACAAACTTGTTACCTAGCAATCACATAGTAAGCAGTTAACGGTTGAGAGAGGATTTCTAATCAAAGAAGAAAATAATGCCATCTTAGAAAGAATAATTCTTTAGGAAAGGGAGTGGGTGGGTGTCAGCAGGATATAGGTACAGACATTTTTTCAAAACAATTTTTTTGGCCACAGAAATATTGAGCACACTATTTAACTTGTTAAAACTTTTCAACCCCTTCTTAGTAAAATGTACTCAGCAGAGACTAAGTTAGATATTAGAAAACCTGACTCCCCTTCTCTAATGGAATTCTGTGCAAAGACATTCTGTACCTGATAGGCATTTGCTTTATAGTGCATGGAATTTATAATTTCTGGAATTTGAGGTGTACCTGAAAACACGAGCCATCATTCAGCACATATACAGGTGTGCCACGTAGCTGTGTACTACCTGCCAACAGCTTTACATAAAGGAAGCTGGGCTAAGTGTTCTTTTAACCGCCGCTGCAAGCTGACGAGGTGTTGAATGTGCTCTATTCAGCGGCAAGAACTAAAAACCTTGTCAAAATCACGCTGTTTTGGAGACAGGCCGGGATGACTTTCACAGCATCAACAA
Source organism: Balaenoptera acutorostrata (assembly GCF_949987535.1). Lineage (NCBI taxonomy): Eukaryota > Metazoa > Chordata > Mammalia > Artiodactyla > Balaenopteridae > Balaenoptera > Balaenoptera acutorostrata. The sequence continues at coordinate 60,309,615 of NC_080075.1, forward strand.
ACCTGCAGCGTGAGGGCAGCTGATCTACTGTGCCTAAGGAAGCATGATCCACCTGACCTGGTGGTGGCCACAAAGGCCCATCATCTCCTCCTAATCCCTGGGTGTATCTGTACCACATGCTTCTCCCTCTCTGTCACTTACGCAGCATTGCCATTCATCAAATCGGGTCCAAGTAGGCACTCCGCTGGGGTTGTTCCTAAATACAGTAGGAATTAGACTGAGAAAAAATACGGTGCTATAGCTCTGGCAGCAGCAAAGGAACAAAGGAAATGCACATTTGAGAAATGTCTGATTTAAACATCACAACAACTTGACTTCACTATTAATATTTACTCATAAGCTTTTATCTGTTCTTTCTCTGCCCCCATTCTAGAATTGTTCCTTTTTGTTGAGGCTTGATATTTGTCATTAAAAAGTTCTCAAAAAGCACTATAAAGGATTTTGTTTGAATTGTCATTTTTAAACAGGATTTCATCCATCTTATGAATGTAGCTGTCAGCAAACCAGGGCAGAATCAGCATGAGCTTAGGTTGGTGGGAGAGAAAATATTTTTGTCCTTATTCCATTTAGACATCCAAAGCGTTGGGTTTGAAACCTGGCTCTGATTTTTTTGTTCTGTTTTTAGCATACACTTTCCCTTCCTGAGCTTCATCATCCTCAACTATATAATGGAAACAAACAAGACAAAGTCAAACAACAACAAAAAGAACCTCATTCACAGGGCTATAGTCCATATTAAATAAGGAAATAATTGTAAAAGTACCAGTAGCAGTGCTTGAAAGATGGTAATGATTCAGCATATATTAGTTAGATCTAGATGTGGTTCATTATGAATTTGCTTAGACAGCAAACAGAATACGTATTAAAATGAGAAAACCTGGTCAGATAACGTACTGCATTTTTCATGTAAATAGAAAGTACATTTAAAATATTTCAATTTCCATCTTTCAATTTCTATTTAAAAATCAATGAAACTCCATGGTCGTTATCTTTTTACTACATCCACTGGTCCTTCACCATAGTATGCATAGTAGAAATAAATTTAAATAAATTGTGACTTCAGTCACACTCAAGAGTCTTCATGAAGGAATTATTTTAAATATACATGACAAAAACATTCTGAGAAGAACACATATCCTTTTTAGGTGAGTGTTCTCATTATGCTTTAAATTATTTTAAAAAGATATAGGATGTACAGTTATATAATGTGTTTTACTATTCTTGAGTTGGCAATATAATGAAGATCTGTTTAAAATTTTATTCATTGTATAGCAAAATAATCTTGACTTTTATTAGGGAAGAAGACAAAATGATTTCTGAGAGGTTTCAGTTTGATTTCTGACAATTTGAGCTTCTTGTAATAATGAGTGATGGCTGGTTGAAATACTGACTTAATAATTAATAGCGGTATTTGTCAAATAAAAATGTAAGTGCCTAAAATGAATGGGTTGCTTCTGACTAATTTTTGGCCTTTGCCAGATGAGATGTGAAAATGTAGACTTGAACCCCTGATGAGATGGAATGACCTGGGTCATTCAACCGAGACAGAGGGAAGGCATGCCACTGGCTGAAATCCAACTAGGTAATTACATTTCTTTTAACATAAAATACTCCTGTTATTTCAATTAGATATTATATTTTTCATTTCCCTCCACTCTTTTTGCCTTCTCTTTCCGTTTTCATTTCAGGTTAGACTTGAAAATGAAATAGCTACTGATTTATTCAGAGAGACTGGCAACATCATTTTGGCTGTAGGAGAGATGGTGTTTGTGACATTTGGTATGAAACTTACAAATAGTCTCTTCAGTTGAAGTAGTGAGTGATGGTGCAAAAGGTAAGTAAAAATAAGAAGCAGGAACTCTAAGATGATAAGAGCTGGACTTCTAATATTTTTTAAGTCAAAAAATGTTTAAGCTGAAGGAATCCCATGTTATAGGCTAGTCCAGGTGTCAGCAAACCTTTCTGTAAAAGGCCAAGTAGTAAATACTTTAGGCTCGTGGGCCATGTGGTCACTTTCACAACTACTCAGTTATGCCCTTGCAGAAGGAAAGCAGCCATGGGTAATACATGAACACACAAATGCGGCTGTGTCCCAGTAACATATTTACAAAACCAGGTGGTGGGCCAGATTTGGCCTGCAAGTTATTTGTGAACCCCTCATCTAATCTAATTTCTTTATTTTAGAGAAGAGGAAAATCAGGTTCAGAGATATTAAATGATATTAAATGATATACTTAGCCAAAGTCCATTAAAACTTTGTATCGGAGCTCAAGTTGCCGCCAAGTTTCCATGTACCCTAACCTGCTCTTTTTTCTATTGCATCATTGTTACATAAATGAGCCAAAAATGGCCTCTGTGTATTGGCCCCTACATTATTTCTTCCCTGCAGACTGAGACCTTCCAGCTCAAAAGCCTGCCAGCGCTAGACTCAAAGTTTTGCACATGTAATTATTTTTAAAATAGACCAAACAAGCAAATGTTTGGCCATGTCTAGCCTTCCTGCTTTGAATACCCTGTGAAACCTCACCCAACAGCTGTTATCTATTGATAAAATGGGGCCTTGAAGTTATAAGGTCCCTGATTTTCAGTTCTCTGACCAAAGACTCCCCTTAGGAGGCTAAGCAACTTTACCTACAGGTCTAAGGCCCGTCTCAGTTTCCCTTCTCCCCTTGGAGTTGTCTTATCTCCCTCCCCTTCTGAGTAGGAGACCCCTGAGTCATAGCCTCTGGACAGACTTAATTCTGTGAGGGACCTTCTCCCACATGCAAACCTATCATGGCACTGCCAGACGAAGCTGGGTGTGCTACTGCCTATCATGGTCATATCTGTTTTTTGGACCAGCCCATAAATCCCCTGACTTCCTACAATTGTGATTCATGAAAAGCAAACAAAACAGAAAATAAAAATATTTAAGTCATCTTTAGACAGTTTTTTTCAATTACCAAACTAAATGCTTTATGAAGGGAAAAGTATTTCTGTAAAGTATGTTTCTCAGAATTTCCTTTGCTATAAAATGGTTAAACTATTAGGATTATGTTCATATGTGCAATGCCTCTGTTAACAGAATGTACTTCTTCTTTTTCTGTGGAAGATGCTAGAAAATATCAAGGGGGTTGAGAAGTAATAAACTTTTGCAGACAGAAACTTTTTCTTTATAGTCTGTGTTCACTGTGCATAGTGGGAAGTGGTTACAAATTTTCTGTGATAGGGTAATAGGAATAGTAAGAAACTTCAACCATTCCCTAGGTATGTGAATGTCCTTTCAAAGAAGAGTGCATGATCACAGTATAATTTAAAATATTTATGTGGCACAAATAAAATGGCAAAATCCCTGCCAATGTTGATAAATGTCTATTTGAGAATCCAAAGGATGAGTTTCAAACATTCTCTCTAATTATCTTTTCCGAAGACAGGCTACTTTAAAAATGTGTCATGATACTAGGTGAGTAGTAGTATGGTAGATAAAAGATTGTTGTTCAGAAAACATTCAGTTTCCATGACCACCATCTACATGGAAAGACTATACTTCCCATCATATTGACTCATGGCTTGGCCACGTGACTTACTTTGGCTAGCAGGGTGTTAGCACACAGGATGTGAACAGAGGCTTGAAATGTTTACACAGTTGAGCCACATATGAGGAAACACACAGAAGGCTGGAAAACACTGACTCGTATAGTGGTGAAACACTTGGTAAAAGTGTTGCCTAAAATATCCTGAGAACAGGAAATTTACCTAATAAATTGGTGAAACTGGATGATAAGATTTTGTAAGAGAATGCTGAGTGTGAAGTGCGAGCTGGCTCCTGCTGTTGCAGTTGATACAGGGATGCAAGACAATGATGAGCTTAGAACAAGACTGGCTGGTTTACAAGATAATTTACAAGGAAATTAAAGATAAATTTCAGAGTTGGAGTTTTTCACCAAATCAAAGGTGAGCCATTTAAATGCAGCTGCAGGGAAAAGATCAAACACAGCATGCAACCATTAAGAAATGGGCTCCAGGTAAAGACCAAAGAGTGTGGCTTCAATCCCATTTTGTCATTTGTTAACACTTGAACATATTTAGATGGTATCTAGTAGACCTTTCTTCTAGACCTAAATGGCTCTAAAAAGATTAAATGCCTTGTTACAATGACACTTGCACCCAAATTACCTGAAATTAAATATAGAGAGAGTTCTATCTCAAAAAAGATTGTGACTGTGGCTTTTGCCAAAGGAATTGATCCGTCTTTGAAAAAAGATGTGTACTAGCAACAACAATGCCAACTAGGTCTAAAATATTAAAATATTTGAGATGCAAAAATATATCTGGTCTCCAACTATGTAAAGGAAAGGACCAGGTTGGAAAATCTCCTTGGCTACCAAGAAGGGCACACTCTCAAATTCTAACTCTGCAGATGTGGCCAAGGAGGGTAATTGAAAAGGAAGTACATCACTAAGGTGGAGTCAAGAGCTGGCAGGAGTGATGGACTTGGGTACCACTCTGCGGGGACA